>NC_087263.1:14677500-14977500 GCF_037042905.1 Lytechinus pictus | reverse complement strand
ATTCAAATTAATTCAAGTTTGCCAAGGAAAATATGGTGCATTATTTTTTGTCGAGACAGGCCAATCAAACAAGGTCTTCCCACTTTGAGGAATGATTCCCCTTCTCCAGACCTTGCGGTTCGCCTCAGCTGGGTGCTTCAGATAACTCCAGACTAAAATTATTCATTAACCCTCTAAAAGATGGATCCTGCGGTCTCAATCCCAGAAGTCCCTGCTCAGCATTGCCAATTTGAGGATTCTTCAAACAGTACTTGAATGTCGGGAGGGTTCTCGAGTGCATTTTTATTGGGAGATGATCTCTCCGCAAGAGAGCGGACTCTAGTAGAAATGAACAAATGTTTGCCAGATAGTGAGTGGTTGTACATGAATTTAATTCATCCCACAAGTTGCTAGTAATAGAGTGTTTTTAATTGTGAAACATTTATTATATTATCCGGAGATTTAATGTATCTTAGCCTCATGGTACAATAACTCTTGCCTGGCTGCTACAATATTATTCTTATAATGTTTATATAATATTTGCTGGCCTTGAGGGGAACATCAAATATATTGCCCACAAAGAATTATATTTGCCAGAGTCTGTAGACGAGGGCGATATGGTTCTTTTAAGGGCAATATATTTGATGTTCCCCCGAAAGAAAAGCCAGTCGATATTTATATTATCATCCAAATCAGATATCTAGAGTAAAAATCATGAAAATTGAGATTTTTCTTTCTAGAATATGTTATCAGGGGACAGGGTTGCATATCCATAGCAGATATCCAGCGCTGTCTGTATTATGACGTATATTGTTGCTGCGCGAACCACTATGAAGCGTATCTCTTTCTACGCACCCTCAAATGCCCGGATGTGAGAACGGAAAATACAAAGGTATATTTTGCGTCATCTCTGCATGCTAAGTCAATACGCGCGTAGAGACCGAGCAAAATACAAACAATATACCCATCCCTTCCCGGTATTCAGAAAATGTAGGTCATTACGGTTTTATGAATAACCAGCTCAGATGTATGATACGGGTAATAATCATTTAGATTTGCTGCAAAGAGAAACAGAACTTTTGTTGCATTATTAGCTAAGAAATTTTGTCTTCCTTTTTTTAATCATTATTTTTATAAATTATATACTATGAATTGCCTCAGTATGTATTAGCATCATGGGTTTTGCACATGCAAGTGTGAAAGCATTCTGAGAGAATTTTGGTTTGAATGCTGTACCCAGAAATTAATTTTGATGGAATATTTTGTAAAGAATCTCTTGTAGATAGAAATCAGAAAGACCTTCAAATAAAGATCTTAAAGAGGAATTGTAGAAGATGTTGCCAATTTAAAGTTCAGGATCATTATATCTTAAACAAGTTAAATTTTGTAAGAACATTTTGTTGAAGTCTCCAAGGGCAACCGGAGAAGCCGTTGCCGATTTAATGATCATGTCTACCCATCAAGTGATGAATAATGTGTTGGCCTTCAATGTATTGATACCCTCCAGATACTCTAGTGTGAAAAGATACTCATTCTATCCAGTGACAGCCATTAAGTTTTCAAAGGGTCAACTTGGGAGGCATTGCCAATTTGAGGATCACCTCTCTTGCTGTTAATAGTGAATTATGCACCTGCCTCCGGTTGTCCAAATGACAGAGATTCCACCAAGCGCCAGTCGGCTATCATCAACTTAGTCCCGCCACCGATGGTATCTTTACTGTCCAAGGTTCGGTAGAGGCCGTTGCCTAAACGGGATGCACTTAGCAGTAAATCTTGGATACGAGCGGGTATCCCGTTCATGACAGGCATATAAATATCAATGAAATGCGGGCCATGTTTGTGTCGTTACACTCTAATGAACCTCCATCTTGAAATAGATCCCAGCCAAACAAGAGTTTTTTTAGCATTGCTACTTTGGTGCTAGAACATTGTTCAGTTCTGTATCCCTTTACTTGAATTGTAGTTCACCGAGGGGGGGGGGGGGTACTTCATGAAACAAAAAGCCAGCGATTTTTAAGATGACTATGCTCCAAGCCAATCAGATGCAAGGATTATAATAGCTTATAACACTAGTCAGTGAAGATCACTGGCTTTTTATTTTATGAAGTGCTCCCCTTACATTAACTTGGGTATTTTATAGTACACATACAATTAAGACGAAGGATGCAAATTGGCAACCTTTAATTTTCCCTCAAAAATTTTCAGTGCGTAAATTATCTGGGATATTTTTTTTGGGAAAATGAAAATCATTCTGTCAAGAAAATAGTTTGTATTCACAGAGAGTAACATTTTTTTTAATTGCCTTTCCTCCTCTAAGAGTGTGCTTTGTGAGTGGTATTCTCAAGCTGAATGCAATAAGGACGTACATGCCATTAAAGAATGTATATTTGGCTCTCGCAGTAAGGCCCTTCTTCCATGCAGGGATGCAGTTATTACTGGGGGATTTGTAACATGCATTACTGCTGATCCTACCCATTTGCAGTCTCATAACCTCTTGTCATGCCGAGTATTTTACGTCCTTATTGCTCTGGAATAGCACTACCCCATCACGCAAAGGGGACTTAACGATGTCTACATCATGTTCTGCTACGGACAGACTCGCACCGCTTTCTACCCATCGTGATGTAAACATGATGCACAATCCGCCTCATGAAAAATAAAACCATTGATCATCATCGAGGCATCGGAGCCGGTTTTAGACTCCAGAGACTTAGAATGCATGGGATGGAGAGCTCTATATTGATTCAGTTTTGATATTATCGGGGAAACGTCCACGAAAAACTCCCGCCGCCTGATGAATTCTGTCGTAAAATAAAGGGTTTTGATCTGATTATGTTTGTACATCCATTGTTGATGTAATTTGTCGTCTGCCGATAAGGCCACAGGAGCGTTATACATGTAAACCTGGATAGGTTTACATAGAGTTTAACTCTGTGAGAATGTTACAGATTGTATAACATTGTCAAACCAATTCTTAAGCATTCTGATCTGAACCTTGGTATACCTGATGAAGAATTCATTTTGATTGTGTTGTTACTTGATATCATATGCTTTCTTTTTCTTTCTGCATTGTAGTTACGTCCTATTTTGAGATTT
The DNA here is from genome assembly GCF_037042905.1 of Lytechinus pictus. Lineage (NCBI taxonomy): Eukaryota > Metazoa > Echinodermata > Echinoidea > Temnopleuroida > Toxopneustidae > Lytechinus > Lytechinus pictus. The sequence goes on along the minus strand of NC_087263.1, from coordinate 14,974,425 downwards.
TGTTTTGTTTTAATGATAATCATTTGATATTATGATATTGAACATTGCTATATCCCATAACTATTAGGGTCTGATAATTATGTAAATGTTCAATTGTATTCTTTTTCTTTATTTATTTACTTTTTGCTTGTTTAAAAACAAAAATTGGGGGGGGGGCCTGCAGAAAATTCAACATATTCAGAAAATTTGTAGGTATGAAACGTAGGAGGTTGAGAATAACGCAACAAAGAGTGAATGTGAAGTAGATTAAAGGAGAATGAAACCCTTGAAACCAGCTGAATTCATATCAAAGAGAAAAATCAAAGAAACATATTGTTGAAAGTTTGAGGAAGATTGAATGAATAATAAGAAAGTTACGAGCATTTGAATATTGAGATCACTAATGCCATGTAGATCCTCCCATTGGCAATGCGACCAAGATCTGTGATGTCACACACGTACAACTCCCTCATTACTTTAGTACTTATTTCACTTATATTCTCACTTTTATAGAGTCTATCACAAGGTGAGGTGTTCTCTTTATGAGAGGACAAGTACAGAGGTTTCACAACATTATATCATTGATGAATCGTTTGTCATATGATTAGAATGAGCAAAAAGAGATGTTTTGGGGTATATTTTCAGTGTCCAAAAGGGGAGAGTTGTTCATCTGTGACATCATAGATCTTGGTCGCATTGCCAATGGGAGGATCTCCATAGCATTAGTAATCTCGACATTCAAATGCTCATAACTCTTCTATTGCAAGTCCTATTTTACTCAAACTTTTGTTGATCTTATTCTTTGATTTTTCTGCTTTCACAAAAGCTAACTTGCTCCAAGAGTTTCATTCTCCTTTAAATAAAGAAAAATGGAGGAGACTGTCTGCTGTCTCATAAAATCAGAATAAAAAAATAAGTCTGAAGAAATGAAACAATGACACTACACAGATATTAAGGAAAAAATGAAAGTGAAAGAGAGGGGTTATCAAAGGATTACTTGTATTTTACCCCCCAAAAAAATGAGAGACAAGGAGGGGGGAGGGGGAGGGAGGGGGGTGAAAGAGTGATGATAGAAAGAGACAGAGAGATGCATGTTATCTTATGAAGATGTTAAATGAGTGTGAATTTCCAGGCTCATAAAATAAGGTATATGGGTTTGAGAAAATTGTACAGAGAAAAGGAAAGGCAAGGAGAATCAAATAAAGAAGAAAACAAGACAAACAAATCAATGCACATACATTTCTTACAAGGTAGACTGATACGGAAAAAAAATTGATTTGTGTTATCTAATGTAGATTGTAAGTAAGTACATGTTATGCATGCAAAATCTTCTCTTTTTTTGGTACAGTATGTATAGTAAACTCCCTTTTGTAGTTTCAGTGAAAGTATCAGACAATTTATGTTATTTGAAAAAAGCCATACTTATTATTATACATTGAAGAATAAAAGAGGGTGTCACTGTGCAAATGAATAAATTAATATTTTCTGACTCTCATATTATGAAACTGAATTTACTTTACAAAAACAGCCTTGATGGCTAATTCAAAGGATGAAAAACACTCCAATAATGCATTGCAATATCCTTCACACAAAAGGCTAATTTCCGCCGCCAGAAATTTTTCCAACAAACTTGAAATGCCAGAATAAATTTGTCAGCACGAAGATTAAACGTCGCAATAACAAGACATTTTGCGAGAGGGGCTCGCAGCCGAGGGACAGCCACAAAAGATGGACCTTCAAAAGAAATATTTATAGATATGATTATATTGATGAGCAAGGGGAAACGGCTATTTTAGCTCCCAATTGTATTATCTATCTTTCATCGGTTCAATATGTGTGCATCTGATAGGGGATGTTGATAGTCTTAAGAAACCAGAGCGGCTTCCATATCCTTTAGAGAGCTAGTGGGATGATCATTATAAGTAATTTCTAACATATGTATTAATCTTATCGTATTTCAGACTTCAGTCAATATTTTTATTTGACTATTGAAAGTGTTATTTCAATAACTTTATGATGCAAGAATTTGTTATACATGGGAATTACATGATGTGGATATTGTTTTTAGTAACATTTACATGTATGTAGGCTATTTGTCTCAATGGCTGAAACAACCAATAATTGAATGAAGTTATTGCCATGTGATTTATGTAAGGACTACCTGGTTCCAGCGGGCAATAATAATAATATACACAATTTATAGAGCGCTTTATACAAAAGTTTTAAAGCGCTAAGAAAGAAGGGGGGAAAATACAAGATATCTCAGAACTGGCTTAATACAGATTGAATTTGTGTGTAATATTTGAAGGTGTTTCCAAATTAAATATTTATATGAAATTGTCTATTTTCACGATATAAGTAAATAGGCATATATACAAAAAGATCATGAAAGAAAATAAAACAAGTCACACAGCTTCCACAGTGATTAGCATCCAGCACAAAAGGTCTCATGGCGGAGAATAGCCGTTGCAAACATTGGCATTCTCCGGTACCTTGAGAGCGGGGGCGACGGTTACTGTCTGCCTGGTCTTTTTACCCATCTTCCGACCGACCCGGCCGACTGTGCTGTATTGTCTCCAATCAGACGGCCCATCCGTCGATCAGCTGTTGCTGTGCTTTATTCTTAGCCTCTATATACCAGCGAGCGACGACGATCCGGGCAGTGAGAGAGGAGGAAGTTTCTCCAGACGTGCCTTAATTGCGGACAATGTCTATACAATTGCCAGCCTATTTTGTGATGATCGGAATATTGGATGCTACCGTTAGCTCATTACGAAGCAGAGTTTTGATTACCGTTGCTTCAAAAGAGACGGATATCGTTTTAAAATCATACTGAAAGTGATGTTGATTTAGTAACAATCATGACAAGCAACCTGCTTCATCATTAGCTCATTTTTATGCCAAGTTTTGTTTACTGTTGCTTCAAAAGTGACAGAGATTGTTTGAAGATACTACTGAAAGTGATACTGATTTAGGAAGTTATGACAACCAACCTGCCTCGTTAATGTTGGTGTCTCAACGAGCGTCTTTTATGTGCATTTTATGGTGATGGAATTACTTACCAGTATGCAGTAGTGATGGATTCCTCATTAGTTTGGGAAGAGTATATGGATGATTTGGCCAAATGAGATTGTTTAACTATTCCAAGTGCAGCACTTGATTGCAGATTTACAAACAATTATGGACATTAAAACCATCTTTATTAGCGCTTATATCTCTGTGATTCTCAACAAATTGTCGATGACAGAAGTTTTAGTTTCAGATGAGCTCATTGCATTTCTTTGTAACAAAATCTGTCACTGATGGTTGGACAGCGGAAAGAGATCGTTGCAAGACTCCAGCGTAAATAATTGCAGATTAAAATAAACCTTACATAGCCTGCATGATAATGATACGAGATATAGTAATAGATGTGTGGTTGTTGATCTCTCTTGCTATTTCTCTATGTCCAGTGTATATTGATAGGAAGAATATCAACCGGTAACTTTCTGTATTGGTGATGCGATCTTCTACCTGCAACTGAGGAGCATGGTTTATTCCACACATGGTTTTATACGATGAAAGGATCTTAATTATCGCTAAACTAGACAATGGCAATGGAATCTTCTCCCTTGAATGATCTGATTAAATTGGTCTAATGATTGATAAATGACATTCAATATGACTTCTCTTATTAAAGAGAAAGAATGAGCATTTCCCAAACTTCTTTATTGATTGAATTTCATGCTCTGACCAGATGCTATTTGTTTTGCAATGTTGCAAAGTTTTAAGAACTTCAGACAAACTTGGAAATGTTTGAGAGGTTTACCTGAAATGTTTCAACATCCAATTTAAGTAATTTTCATTCTCAAATATCCTGCATTTTCTTGTGGAATATTAAAGAGCTCTGGATTTCCCTACGGTGACATTAACTTTCACTCTCAGAAGTGTTTCCTTAAAACCTGCGGGCAGTAATTTTTTTAAATGCATCTCAAACATCTGCCAATTGTTCAGAAGATACATCGCCAGTGCCCCACGGCCAAAGTGATTAAAACTGTACGGAATCCGGACTATATGTATCTATCCTCTTTTGAGATGTTTGAATAATTTGTTTCAGATCCAGTTCTACTGAGTGGATGGCCTTCTCGAGCTGGTAATCCATTTTTGAAGTGGTACCAGGCATGTTCAGGCATTACAAACTGTGATACAATCGTACAAATATTGGATGGCTTTGCGGTGCAGTACTACAATAGGATTAAACCCAGACTACAAGCTTCACATTGTTAGTCTGGATGTACATGTATGCCTGTTGCTTTGACTAAGCATTATCTGTGGAGTATTTCATTTTCAGCACTGACAAGTTGTCATTTTTAAACATAGTAGTAGTCGGACACTAGTCTTGTGCTACTCAGCCAATCAAACCAGGGAAAGTTGTCAGAGGACAAATGCGTATGAAATGTTTCTGTATTTTAATGTTGACCAAAGAAACACTAGCGACAAGCTTGTGTTGCTTAATCTGGATTTAATGTGCCTGTAGGTGTTACTAAGCATTACCTGTTCTTGGAAGTCAATTGGTACTGTAAGTGCTTGCTGATATCTATGTCAATGTTGACTGAAAATGCATATTCTGCAAGCTTGGCTTGTTTAACCCGGAGGTGTGAATGAACATTACCTGATTAAGTTTATTAAAAGTGGATTGTTCAAGAAGTGCCTGCTGAAAGCTATGTTAATGTTAACCAAAGACACATCGGCTACAAGCTTGAATTTCTTAATCTGGACAAGGAGATATCTCCTTGATCTGGATGTGTGCCCATAGGTTTGACTAAACATTACCTGATCAAGATCTTGTACATCGGATCGTACTAAAAGTGCTTGCTGATATATCCATAGATTTTAGCTAACATTGCTGATAAAGTTCTTGGAAAGCAAATGGTACGAGAAGTGCTTGCCGATATCTCTGTTTAGGTTGGTGAATAAAATGATTAATTCTACTGTCACACATGGGATTCTGCTATCTTTGGCCTGCTTGCCTGACATATTGCCGTTTCTGTAAAACTACTGTTATTACTCTGTACACACAAAAACAATATTCTGCAGTAAATATTCTCTTCAGTGCTGAAAAAGGAAAAAAGACTCACATTTAGGATTGTGTTTGTGACAGGAACCGTTCTCTAATCATCAAATTATTGGAAAATGGCTGCTTTGAAAGACGTTCTCTGCCTTCTGTGAGTATAATGTATATCTTGGGGAGAGTAAAAGAAACTTGCAATCAATTGTAAATCAAATGCAGGTCTTAAAATTAATCTGATTTTTTTCAATCAGAAGCAATAGAGTAATAGTCTGTTTCTTGCAGCAGGAAGTGTAAATTGATTTGCTACATTGAAAAGTGATGTATCAATTCCAACCGATATTCGCACTTTAGTATCTTGCAACATCCTTTTGGTTTGAAGTATATATATTCTCTGTTCGAACCAGTCGTAAACAATATGCTTCTCTTGAAAGCAGTGTCTTTGTAAACGTGTGCATGCAACGAAATAAGCATATAATGTTATACTATGTATCATGTTTGATGGTGCCCCCACAGCTGTCGTTATCCCTCAAGGGGCTATTCTCTCACCATGAGTCTTCTCTACTTTACCATCTTAAAGGGCAAGGTCACCTCCATGCAAACTTATTGCTTACTAGAAAAGGATGGTCCTTGTGTAATGCCTAAGGGAATGTAAAAATTGAGGGGTCTGAGGGTTAAGGCAGAAGCATCGATTGAAAGCAGGGGAAATTGAACCAATTTGGATGAAAATTCGGAAGGTTGCAAACTTTCAAAGTTGTCATCAGTCAACACAGATCAAAGAGTTATGTACATGCTCCGTCCTGCTAGCACAGTCTTTCAGATAACTTCTAAAGGGGTTCATTTAATCTCTTGAATGCCAAGGCAGAGTATATAATGGGCTTGTGGTGTGCTTAAGCGAAGTTAGCCAGTGTCCAATGGGTTAAGCATGGACACTAAGGCTCTACAACATTTTGGTTACAAAGTTAGGTAACTACCCAAAAAGTTGGAGGTGCTGAGACCTTTTCTTTTTTAAGTTGCAACTCACAAAGCCATTGTCCAATCAGATTCTTGTTAAAAAGTTTGTGCAAAATAGACTTCCCAAGTTACGAGAATGAAATTCATGTGTTGTCATGATATCATGTTTTGCAATTTTGTAAACCTATTTTGTGTTGGACTTCAATAATTATAATTAATCATACCTTTCTTTTGTTGTTATTTTCTTTGCTAAAGATGGCACCAGAGGTTTTTTTTCTCCCTTTCTGACTTTGAACCTGCCACTTCAGATCTCCCTGGCTTTATCTTCGATTTCAGTATCGTACTCCACTTTATTCAATAGACTTGGAGCTTGCTCCTGTTTAAATTGGCATCTACATACAGGATATAAAGAACTTGGTTTCAAAAGGCAGTATATCACTTTTAGATGAACATTGAGTCAATGATGTCAAGGTTTTTTCCTATTAACTTGTTGTGGAACTAATGCTATATTTTTGGTTGTATCCTGTAAAAACTAATTGGTTAACAATTTTTTTGTAATCGTTTCTATAAAATAAGAAAGATGGACTCAGTACCTAATATAAGGTTTCCATAATATTGATTATACTTTTGATATAATTCACCGGTCAAGGGATAGGTATTGATTACGCCTTTCCTCTACAATTTCACCTGTTAATTTCATTCTTTGTTGAATATAGAATGCAGCTGCTGGGTATTAGGACAGAAAAGTAACGGAAATCTCCCTAATCGGAGGTGATGGGGGATCGTTGTCGTGGAAGGGCCATAGTTTTTAATATTGCACTGTTTATAGGGTTATAGTAATATATGTAGGAACTGATGGTTTGATTATAGGGCAATAATAAACTATCATTGATTGTTGGGAACCTCTTTTTGCACCACTGCAAAAATACAATAAAAATATTAAACAGTTCTTGTATAGCGCATATTAGATTATGATTATAACTTCTCAACACACTTCCAAAGGGCTATGATATTATTACCCTGGCTAATATATATATTCGATGGGAGCACAAAATGTTAGCTTCATCAGACGTTTTTGACAAGCAAATCACACAGGTTTTTCGTTACAACCAAAAAAAAAAATACAATTTACCTTGGTTGAAAATCCGAAAGTCTCAAAAGAAAGAACTTAAGTAAATTGCTTAATTTAAAAAAAAAGGTAGGGTAAGGTATCCCTCCTAAATGGGGCACTTTTTAATGACTAGCAATACTGGGGATGGGAGCCAAACACCCACTGGATCTGGACATATGCATGAAGTTGTATATTAAATGTCTCTTAAAATCGACTCCATTCATGACACAATTAATTGAATTTTAATAGCCTTGAAGTACTAAGCAATCTACGTGTATATAGTTTGTCAGTGTTATACCAACACTTGGTAAATGGTCCATTGTGCATATTTTCCTAGTTAATCATCATTAACAAGGAATAATGGGACCTGTTTTGATTATTTAATAAAGATAATGAAGAATTTATGAAGTGTCGATGGGGGAAAATGTGCACTTTACAGTAACGATCCGTGCTTACTCTTTCAGGAGTGCTAATACAATGTCTTTCATTGCCTTGATGCAATATTCAAACATGCCATGCTATGCAGCTGTGCCTGTGCAAATGACCCCAAGCGATAACATGTCTCGATGCTTGCATCTTTTCGACTGGAGCGTGTAAATAATGCGCATTGCGGAGGAGGTCGCGTTCAGTTGACAGGGAATGATGGATCCATCTCTCTCTCCTGGATGCATCGGACCTATAGAGGGCTCCCTTGACCCCTCTCCATCCCACATATCGGATGAAGGAGGGTTGGTTAAACTTACTTCAGATGATGCGGTCCAGTACTTCCAGTTGCACAATGTATATAATTGGAAGAACTACACATACTTGAACTTATTGGCCGAAGGAGATGGAAGGCCAGCAAGACCAAAGATCATGCTCCAGGCCTAGTCTGCAGGCACAGACCCTGATTGAAACTTTGATCAACAGGTGTGTCTCCACGCAAAGACTAGCACATACAAAACTTGCTGTTTCAATTCTGAGCGAGAGGGCCTTCAGTACACAAGGCATGAGTAGGCTGCACATTCAGACCCTTAACTCAAGTGAAGGGTTTGCATAGCAGACTACTCCTAGCCAGCCCCACTTGTACGTCAGTTCACTGTTGTTGTTGTTTTTTGTTTTTTTGCTTTGCTTCAACTTTGTTTTTAGGCCACATACATAAAACCTTTATATATATATCTATGAATTTCATCAGAGAAAGCAATCAAATAGATGAACAAAAAATAACAATTAAGCCTTGCCCCCCCCCCACTTCATTCTATTTATAGGGAAATTGTCTCTATGAATGATGATAACATTTTGTTTTTGCTTGACAATGGAGGGGTAGGGGAGATAGTCCCCCTATCAATCCTAAATCCACCCCTGTTCTACCCCGAGTTATCCACTTTCAAGGTTTCAAACATGGGGAAAGGCCCCTTGAAACCTTAAAAAGCAACATTAGAGCTCTCATGCCTATTTGAGTATCAGATGATCACCCTCTTAACTGCTTCTTCTATGACCTGTCTTGTGAAAAGGAAAATACCTACGTTCTTGAAGCACTTATTATCTTGAGTATGCTAATACTGTCTATTATCATTCATGGGGTGTTAGTATCTTAAGGGAAACCTTATCCCCAAGGGCGAATAGATTGCGCTGAAAAGAGGGGTGGGGGGATCGAGGGAAATTATCAGTGGATTCTTTACGAAAGTGAGTAGTGGCTTGATAGGTGTCATTCCATGATTAAGGTTTCTATGACAATCTTCTTAACCGAGTAACATATTAGATATATGTAGAGTTTTTTTTTTTTACAATGTTCAGCTTTTTTAATGTTTTCAGATTCAAGCACCCATCATTTATTTTTCTTTTAGTTTGTTAAGTTTCAGGGTTTATCATAAGTCATCCTATAAAAAGACACTTAAGGCTGTTACTATTTGAGATAAGAAGATCAGGGCTATTCATCTGAACATTTCATTTGATTAGCATTTTCAACAAAATGTTATCTGTCTTCATTTGATAGAATGAAAGGGGGGGTGCACTATAAAAAGACACAAACTACAAATTTCATTTGTAATGATTACTTCAGTAATCTGTGTAATCTCTACTCAGCTGCACAATAGATACATTCGATTCTATTATATTACATATTTCTGTAATTCTATTGCAAGCCACGTACTAGGATTTGTAATCAATTGCAATCAATCATTTTAGGAGTAGCTCTATGGTGTATTTATAAGTTTATTCTGGAAAGAAATTTAACTCGGTATGATAGAAGAGAAAATGGTCTTATTCTATGTGTTTAAAAGAGAGATAGCAGGAAAAATAATATTTATTGAAAAGATGCAAAAAGTAGACAATAGGCTACCAAGAAGACTATTTCACTACATTTGAATTCATCTGATATAACATTGTATATGCCATTATGATCCCTAGAGGATGCTGCCTTGATTTGTATATTTCGTATTGCTGAATTTTAGTTTATTTTTCATTAATAAATCCTCGATCATCAGGGAAATACAAAAAAAAGATCAATTGCAAAAACTAATTATAGTTTGTGCCTTTTTATGGTGCACCCCCCTTTCATTCTATCAAATGAAGACAGATAACATTTTGTTGAAAATGCTAATCAAAGAGATAAGTTTGCCTAGTGCTTTGCTGCCCTCTCTAGTTCACATATTTGTATACATTTCTAGCAGAGAGAGAAAAATTCCTGTCTGGCTGGGCAAAAAAAATGTGAAGCCAGTTTCATACACTCCCTTATCAGAAAACATCAGTTTCAGCCTGAAGTTTTCTCCTTACATATTTAGTCTAATTATGGTCTGAATGTGATACAGATAAGACATATCCAGTCTGTTAGGTGATAACAGGTTAGGTGGAAGCCTTGTGGTGTAGCGGTTCTGACTCTCGCCTTGTAATCAGAGGGTCATGTGTTCGAATCCCACCATGGCCTAGCGTCCTTTGGCAAGCGGTAATCCACACTTTGCCACTCTCCACCCAGGTGTTAAATGGGTACCCGGTAGGATGTGAAAGCCTATATGTAGTATGCCTAGCAATTGAGTAATGGAACTCTTGTTGGAATGCTCCCCAGGGAGTGGAGAAGGTGCATACATTGTATGCCGCGGCGGGCATGCAAGGATCCGATGACCGGATAATATGTCTGTAAAGCGCTTAGAGACGTCGTTCCGATGTATTAAGCGCTATATAAATTCTGAATATTATTATATTATTATTATTATTTGATACTTCAACTCAAATTGTTATTATCTTTTTTCAAATTATAAAAAGTAAAGTATTTTTCTTTTTTATACTTTTTCATGACATTCTTAAAAAAGTATGAGATCAGAGAGAGAATGATGAAAATTATAACAGTAAATGCTGGGTGAATGGTTAGATTCGATTACCAATAGTACAACTAAAGAAATATAACTTTGTTCACTCAGAAATGTTTTAGCCAATTTTTAAGTTGGTTCAAATATGAACTTACCAATTGTTGGTTAAAAATGAAAGTGTATGCAAGCAGTTCAGTTCATAATTTAACCAACTTTTGGGTTGGTTAAATGTATAGCCTTTTTAATGCATTTTACTATGTAGTTTATTGTGCCAATGCAAACTTGTAAATGTGAATTTTACATCTCCGGCTGGGTTTTTTCTAAGTGCGATTGTTATAAACATGTTTGATCATCAATAAAGACTATTTTTTAATTGAATTGACTTGAAATTGGTTAATAACAATTTTGAGAGTGTGTATTGTGTTTTCAGCCATGTTTAAATGGAGATTTTTTATTTTTATGTGAAATGAAGATTTTGCCTTTTTTTCCAGTCAGTCATTTATAATTTTAACTCTTGGTAGTGTCACTCATATTTGTTTTCATATTGTCACCTGGTGTAGCTGTCTGTATACAGACCCCAACCAGACCACAAAATTTTGGAAGGTGTAAATTTTCACACGGTTCTTACTCAAGCTGAACAATCTAGTTCTTTAATCTCATAGTACATTACTACATCATGCCTGGGTAAAAGAGAAAGCTTTCACACGATCATTCAAGTTTTAATGTAAAGCATGAAAGCATTTTAATTCTGGGGCTAGGACAGATTGCAGCATTATAAAGGTTAAAACACTCGTCTGAAAAGGTTCATTATGCTATGAGCATTGGCCTGGGAGAGAGTCATTTTGAACTAACTTTGCGATAAGCATATATTTGGTTTTAATACTTGTCTGAAAAGAGTCATTGTACTGGGAGCTTTGGCCTGGGAGAAAAGTGACTTGGCTTCAATCTTTTATATTTTGGTTTTGGAAAAGAAATAAGAAATACTAGAATAATTCCACTTGATATTTTGATTTCAGCTTATCTAACATCTTTTGAATTGTGTCTATCAGTGTGCGTTTGGGAGGGGGGGTGGAGGCTTGATTCCAATTTTGTTTCTCTGGGTGAAAAGTTCTCTGGAGTTTTAAAGAGAATAGATTTTGGTATGGAGCTATGAGTAACATATTTTGTAGTTTATCATTTTTTTTCTCTCTTTTGATGTATTCAAATCTTTTTAACTTAATTTCTAAAAGTTTAAAAGTTATGAGAATAAAATACATTTATTGATTTCCTTTGAAAACTTATGAGAATCGTGAGTAGTAATGACTTTTGACAAAAAAATCTTATCGAACCGTCGCGTATATATTTATGATTTATTGGACATTATCGTATTTAAAATACCTTACTACTTCATGTAAGTCATTTCCAAACAGAAAGACATTCTGAATATTTCTCCGACAGGTTATATGTTATCTTTGAGTTTGTTATCTCTAAGAATTTTCCCTTGAACTTTAATTTTAAGTGTGTTTGAAAAGGGGAAATTCTCACAATTGTTCAAGATATTCTTTTGAGGTTGTTATTATCCCGGGCGACCTCAGAGTGACCCAGTCTGACCCGCTGAACTTTGAACAATAGCAATCAAAACAGACAAATTTGTTTTTCTTTCACAAGCTCTATCAATTTACTCTTCACCTGGAGCACAGGTATAACAATAGGGGACTTCACACCCCTCCCACTGGTCACAAAAACACTGAGAAATGCCTTAAAAAAGGTAGTAGGCTTCTATGGTGACTTGATCATAAGAAATATTGTGAGTCATGAGACCTGTGCCCTAGATTATCTGTAAGCTGCTTTAAGACCTACTCAATCACCAAAATACTTGTGAATTATTAAATCTGCCCCAATTTATGAGCTTGCACACTGACCCGATCACAAAAATACCTGTGAATTATGAGAACTCCCCAATATATGGTGATTTCAGACCGACTTGGTCACATATAAATACACGTGAATTATTAGAACTTCCGCAATATCCAATGTATGGTGCTTTTAGACCAACTCCATCACAAAAATACCTGTAAGTCATGAGAAATGTCTCAAAATATCTAATATAAGGTGCTTTAAGACCGACTCAATAAAAAATACATCTATATAAATTTTTAGAAATGCCTCAAAGCATTGTTGATGTTGATGTCATATTACTATAGGGTTGGTGGGTTTGAAAATAAATCATCTAGTACTATGATCAAATGATATGCCTAAACAGAATATTTACATTTTTAAACAAAGAATGCAAACAAAATTGATAAGGAAATGTTCCACAGCTATCTCATAACAATCAAGAAAAAAATCCCACAATAATAACCTTCATTTACATTACAAACTATTTGGTTTTAGCCAACAAACCCAACTCTGGGCAGGCAGCCAAAACCAGCTTTATGAATATTCACGTTCCCCATTATGACATCATAAAGACTGTTTGCATAATGACTGGATCCTCCCTCAGTAAATGTTTGTCATTTCATTCATGCACAATGCACCGTCATTCTGCATATAGTCATGAAACAACGTATCCATAGCAACCAGTAACAATAAAATAATCAATCATTTAATAGACTGATAATGTGTTATTATACTATTTGACAATGATTTGATATGTTGTTGTAGATTATTTCTAGGTAATGTTTTCCAATGTGTCCAACAAGCAGGCATTCAGACCCCTTGAAGATGAGGGGGAGGGGATTTTTCCCCCACTTTTTACTTGCTTACTTCTTTCTTTAAAATGAAATTTGTGTTTTGATGTTATCATCTAGCTTGACTGTAGATTGACCTCATCGTGACTTTTGACCTCAAAATAAACTTTGAAGTCATTCAACTATATTCAAATATTAGAAGATCTGGATTCTTTTGTACTCATGTGAAATATTTGCAGCTCATTTTATGGGATTACATTTAGATATTTGCACTTAAATCCTATAAAGACATGATTTCAATTCAATCATATCCCCTCCTTACCGCAACTTGGGGAAATGACAGATTAATAGCCATTCAGACATATTCTCACTTGTAAAAAAATCCAACAAAGGATATATCTCATCATTAAGATAATTTTTGCTGATAAAATCACACTGATCTGCCTTCAAGCGCTCTTTCAAAATTAGGGGGCTTATACGACTTCACTATACAAGAGAGGGGAAAGCAGTCAGTTTAGCATGTAATTTGTTCGAACCCTTTCAGATCATTCCCATATTTTTCCATTACCTTGAGTACAAATCAGAAAAATTGTTGGACGGCAATGAAAACATTTTAGCTTCAAAGGCAGACCGTTTCATCGATTTTTATCGTACCTCCCCTTTGAGCGGGGCACTTTAATTGTGCGTCGCAGCTGCCTGCACACTGACGTCTAAATTGGCCACAAGCTCGTCATAATGGAAAGAGGGTCCATATCTATTTTGGTGGATTTGCCCCCCTGTGTCGTCCCTAGAATACATGTTGTTTTCGTATGTAGTGGGTAATGGCTTTCATAGAATCATGATTTATATCCCATTTTCCATTTTAAGCAGAGAGGCTCTCCAGATTACGAAACATTGTAGGAAAGGTTTTCGTTTCTTTTCAGAAGATTGAGAAAATTTACTCTGGTTTAAGAGGTCCCCATTTTCTATAATTTTTTTTTATAGAATCACGATTTATTTCCAATTTTCATGTAACCTGTAAAGTAGAGTTTCATGTATGTGTAGAACTGCGTTGTTTGTGGTTGTATATTTGTGTACTGTTCCTGCCCTCCCCCCCCCTCCATCCTCAACTATGTTGATCATTTGCTTATAGAAGATATTGCAAACACTTTTTCAAAGATCAATTGATTTCTGTTATAACACTATGTAAATATTTTTTTTCTCTCTCTCTCTAAAAACTCTTTCAAATTTATAAGTTCATACTGAGGTTTGATGTCCTGTCACTTACATTGTATGTATAATATTTCTTTTACATATTTTCTTTCATTTCATGCTTTCTTCTTCTTGTCTGATGTCGTCTTATGATCTCCAGGTAAGTGAATTCAATCTATCTTCCATCTTAGATGATGATGATGGGGATGATGATGATGGGGATGATGATGAGGATGATGATGAGGATGATGATGATGGTGATGATGATGATGATGATGATGATGGTGGTGGTGATGATGATGATGATGATGATGGTGGTGGTGATGATGATGGTGATGATGGTGGTGGTGGTGGTGATGATGATGATGATGATGATGATGGTGGTGGTGGTGGTGGGGATGATGATAATGACAATGGCTGGAGTGGTGGTGATGATGGTGATAAAAATAATTATATCTATTTCAGATGGTGGCATTGATGGACATGCAAAAGTGACAGTAATTCGGATTGCCATGTTGTTTGAAGTGAATTTTAGTCCATATTGGTGAAAATTATACCAATAATTAGGCCTATCGCATGCACATTATAAAACCATCCCTATAAATCTTCAACTCCGTGCATTATTGAGTCAGAATTCAATATGAAAATTGGCACTTCAAACTGCAAACAAAAGAAAATCCACAAGTTTGCTTAGGTCCAAACCATTCGTCCAATAGTACCTCTACCCCAGCTTCCCAGCATCAGAACTTTATTTTCACTTGACTGAGCGGGCAGTCCAGTGTGTCTATTTTTGTGTGTCCTACTCCAAAGTGCACAAATGTGTGTGTATGTGTGACCTCATCACTGAATGGCACTGTGTAAATACATATTGTCTGATTGGGTGTAAATAATACCTTTTTATCAAGGGAGGGGGGGGGGGGTAATAAAACGTTGTGTTGTTAATTTGTAAGGAGAGGAAAGGCGGAAGGTGAAGGCTATTGGGGTTGTGTGGTTGGTATGAGGAGAGATGGGAAGAGAGAGGGAGACAGAGAGAATGAACGAAAGAGAAACAGAAAGAAAGGCAGAGAGAATGAAAAAAAGATAGAAATATTAAAGAAAAGAAAGAAAGAAAGAAACAGAGTGAGATAGAAGGAAGCAAGGAAGGAAGGAAAGAATAAATGAATAAGAAAATAAATAAATGAATAAGAAATAGATAAATAAATAAATGAATAAATAAATTAATAAATTAATAAATAAAGAAATAAATAAATGATGAAAGAAAGAAAGAAAGAAAGAAGGAAGGAAGGAAAGAAAAAGAAAGAAAAGAAAAGAAGAAAAAGAGAGATATAGAGAGTGGATAGGGGGTAGCGATCTCAGAGGATTGTAGGGAAAATATTTGTTAATTTTATTTTCTTCAAGCTCTGAAATTATGTTAATCAACAAAAGAAAAAGAAAAACATTTAATTAACTGGACTGTGCCAAGTAATAAAGCTGATGGAATTAGTATATTTTTTATGCATTATCTATTCATATCTAAAAAATAATCGTTTGTGTGAAATATTACCCCTACAGTATACACTCTATGGTTAGGGGCGGGGGGGGGGGGTTGAAATGGTTTGAATAAATTTAAAAAAATGATTGGGATAGTAAAATGTTGTTTCATTCAGTTAGAAATGAGAAAACTATCAAATGTAACATCTGCACGCAATGACCATCATATGAATGAATGAGAAAAAAATCTGATTCATATGTTAAGTCAATATTTGATGAATTTGATGTGTGTTTTTACCCGAATTATAAGATACACCCACGCAAAGATTCTTAATAACAGGATTAACAATTCACACTTGGACCTCTACACATTCCCAGACTACAACACACATGTAATCATGCTGTGTGTACATCTCTACCTTAGTCTATGATATCAGACCCAAATGGCTCAATGATGTGGCCAATATCGCAAGGTCTCAGTGATTGTGTTAAGAGGCATATAGGCCTACATCTGTAAGTTGTCAAGCTTGACTTTTGTATTAGGAAAGTGTATTTTTTACAAATAAGATTTAGAGGAACTATTTATATTCTACTCAAGGTGACCTTCCAAGTTCAGTTCAGTTCAGTTTTATTTTTTCTCATTTCCAACAAAACAGTATACAAAATCCATCATAAATGCATTTATAACAATTGAAATGTATAATTGAAGTGTAATAATCATTCAATTGATTATTAGTCTTTGTCATTTTCAGGTCAGAATTTATATGCAAATTGCAAAGCAAGTTTTATACCGCTTCTAAGATGAATCATCCTTGATCAAACAGGTCGCTGAACTGAATATCTTTGCCTCGGATATTGTGTTCTGTTATGCAATTTCCATATCGGTTCATGATACTTAATTAGTCCAGGCTGATATGAAGAAAGATTGAACATTACGTGATCTGTTTACATTTTGGGGTCTGAATGCAAAGACTATGGTATAAAACCACATCTGAACAGGTTTTCTTTTTTTTTATTCCGAGACGACAATTCATCAATACATGCATGATTGTTTGGAATCGTCAGTGCATTAGCTCTCTGCATTGCGGATCAGTCACCTCACTTGAAGTCTCGCTGGATCCTCTCTCTCTCTCTCTCTCTCTCTCATCTACATCAATAGCCAATCCGAGATATCAATGCTAGAATTGATCACCGGTCTTTTCGTAGGATTTGTAATTCTGTGAAAAGAGCATTGTGGATGATTTCGGGAGGCACAGAATACACGATCTGGAGTTTTTTGTTTTCATCTCTCACCCTGCATCCCACTGTCAGACAATTCATGTGTTATTGATCAGTGCGTATTGATCGAGGCGGTGATAATTCATTAAGAAGATCGTAAGTACCGAAGGAATTAACACTTACTATACATGGTGTCTTGCAGAAGTCATCTACACCCCTTCATCAACATTAAGACCATTTTAATTTTCATCATATATTGGTGGTGATATTCTCATATGTTTTATAATACCAGCTTGTTTTGATGTGATGTGACTGCAAAGTCACTTGGAATGTGTTAGCCTGTTCGATACCAGCCAATCATCAGCCTTCACATTTTCATTGCACCATCGGTATTCTTGGAGCTCACAGGGGTACATATTTACTCCCCTCGAGGGGAACATACTTGCCCCCCTCCTGTAGGTGGATACCTTTAACTGTAGCAACTATTCTGTGGGATTTTGCCTTGGATTCATATGTTATAGATTCATAGTCGCTGAATATCAAACAGTGATTCAACATTTAGTTGGACACCTGTCATTTCATCCCAGCAGACACCGGCGGTGCGGTGAGGGCGGCTCAGAAATATTTCTTGACCAGAAATCAAATTTACCCCTCACTTGTAGGGAATCATCATCAACTTCCTTGCCAATAGATCCATATTTCGGATTAACATTTCAAAGTGTTTCATTTTATCGTCATGTTTATGGAGGAGTAAGGACTGACGTCAACCAAGGAGCTCTTTTTTTGGGAGGTGAATTCCGTCCACATCTGGCGTTCGGAGATTGTTGTTGAGTTGTGGGAGTATTCTCAAGGGACAGATGCCATCGGAAGAAAAAATGGAGATCTCCTTCGAAGAGCTTCCTCTTAACGAGGATACCATGGTAAGAATGAGAAAATTAAAATAGAAAAAAAAACAAATACATTTGAAATATAGAGTCTAGACGATTTGGGATGAGGGCAAGGGTCAATACCTTTTGTTAGATGTAAAGCACATTTGCCCTTGGATTTTTCTGTAAATGCATTTAATCAGATTGTGCTTATCACCGATTATCTATAAAGGAGCTCAATGATATTGTCAGACATAATTTCTCAAATTTTTTTTTTACAAATTTATGTCCAGTGACTCACACCATACCATTGTTTAGTTTTTTTTATCAGGTGATTTCAGACCAAATCCATCGTGGAAATATCCATGAATTTATGAGAATTGTAAATCAGGCCTCAAAATGCTAGATGATATATGTTTTCTGCATTAACTTAGCTTACACCCCCCCCCCCCCCCTGTCAAGACCAACCCTGATCTTTATTTATCAATATCTTCCCGGACACCAGATTTGATGGTAAATTGCCAATTCGTCCACTGCCAACTCGTCCACTCACCACATGGTCTACCTTCATTTAGTCTAATGCCATTCCGTCCATCAACATTTCGTCTAACAACCATTTGGCCTAATCATCACTTTGTCTAATCACCATTTCATCTATTACCATTTTGTCTAATAACCAGTTGGTATAATAGCCAATTTCTTTTCATTCATTTTGCACAATTCACACTTAAGTTTAATTAGACCAAATGGTATATGAACTAAATGGCTATTGGACCAAGTGGTTATTAGATCGAATGGCATTAGACTAAATGAAAGTATACGATGTGGTGAGTGGACGAACTGATGGTAGACCAAATGGTATTAGACGAGTTGGCAATAGGACGAATTGGCATTAGACGAATTGGAAATAAACCGATTGGATCAATGCCAGATATCTCTAAAACTGAATGTAATCTCCTTGGAAATGGGCAATCTCACCTTGAACTCGAAGGTCAGAGACGATACCATTCTACCCATCAATAGTCACCATAATCTCTCAGTATTAAATATTTAAAGTTGAATGGAAAACCATTTAAAGGAGGCGAACCCCAAAGGGCAAGATAAAAAACGTAAACATCTTTTGAATGAGGGTAACATGAAGGTCACCAAGGGGGGGGGGGGGGCAACTCCCTCCCTTTGTTACATAGGTCTAACAGAACTTTGTTGCAAGATCCTAAACAACTAAATCTGAAAACATAGAATTGTAACATTGCTTTAATTTAGTAGAAAAGGAATTTCAAAAGGGTTTTAGTTCAAATATTCGAAACAAAGGTGTGAACACTAATCTTATTAACTGACAAGGGTTTAAAAGGTCATATGTCTGGGTTGTTTGATTCATAATGTGATATATTATATTGTAAGAACTCTTTTTAAAATCAAAAGTTTACCTGAAAATGTAGCAATGTAACATGTTTTTCAGGAAAACGAATTTGAAAGATTTGACTTGTAAGAGAAAAACAAAACAAAAAACATCCTTCAATTAGGCAAGGATGAACAATATGTATCAACATGTTTGTTTTCCTTCTCATTAATTATAAATCAACCTTGCATCATTAACTTCTCACAAAACCAGAAAATGCAACTTATTGCTTAGACATATAAATCAAATCATTTTACTAGACAACGGTCTCATCTTTGTAACCTCATTTGCCTCAGACAGAAAATTGAATAGATAATTGATTAAAAGATGTTTTGGGACATTAAGGAAAACAACTTTTTGGGGAAGGAAAATGTGTTGGGCCTTTGAGGACTACCTGGGGTAATGTTTTTGGTTTTAAGAATTGTAAGCATGAAAAAATATGTATTGGTTCCATTAGGGATGCCTTTAGTAATCTCTTTGGTTAACAACTTCATGGAAACACTTTCACTTTAAAGTGAAGTCAATGAAAACTATTTAAAGCCAACATATTAGCTGAGAATTATCTTTAATAGGATGACATAAAAGTAATGTTTTTTTCTGAATCAACCGCTTTGTTGGATATCCTTAGTTGTAAAAGAATATCTCTGAAATATACTCCATAATCTTGTATGGATTGTAGGTATTTCGCTGGTCTATAGGAGAATCCGGGACTGGGTTGCTCTGTTTCATGTTAGGATTTCTATGGAGAAAATATGTTTGGTATGGAGTAATAATGATGTAGATCTTGCTACTGAAGCTGAAAAACAGTATAGAAGCCCAAACTATGTGAAAGAAAACTTTTGTAGATTATAGGTTTTCTGAGGAAAACCAGACTTACAACGACATGGGCTTCAGGTTGAATTTGAATTACTGAAAATCAATTAAAAATATAAGGCACATTGATTATGATTTTGTTTGTATATTCCATCTTCTGCAATTCACCTTTCCTCTTTCAAAAAATTCTTTGCTGTAATCGTTTAACGGTCATCCCCCTTTCTACCCCTACATATTGATACCACTCTTCAGGTGAAAGTAATTACATTTTTCTTCATGAGTGATTTGCATGTAATATTTAATTGCGGTATAGTGAATGTTTCAATAATGTATAATAGTCCAGGATAGGCCCCATAGACAAGGGGTCGAACCTTGTTTTTTTAGATATACAATGTTTTTTTATGGTTTCTTGTCAATTCGAGGGTGCTGATTCCGAATCTGAATGATGCCACTCTTGTAACCTTGAGCATTTTCCGCAAATTGGCAAAATCCAATATGGCCGCCAAAATATGCAAATTACCCATGAAAATCATAAAATTGCCAACACATTAGCTATAAAATGCATGTAGTTGTTGTGCAGAAGTGAAATACCAATTGGAAAAGCGATATTTGACAAAATATTTATTTTATTGATATTCAAAATGGCCGCCATAACCCCTGTATACTTTATTATGTAGAATATGAATGGGGAAAATATTTTTTCAAACAAGAGCACTATTATTGCATGTGATTGTGACCTGCGAGTGGACTACTGTCTGAAAACATGACTATTAACAAAACTATGTCATTTGTATACTATCTAATGTGATAAATGCTGTATTATGATATTCAAAATGGCTGTCATAGACCCCTTATACTGTGTACAATATATAAAAGGGGACAAATAATTTTCACAACCTTTGAATTTGTTTGACTTTAAAATGCCAATAACTGCGAAATATTGGTGTAACACTGTCTGACAACAAGGATTTCTAACGAAACATAACATTTCCCTTGCAATTTCGGTAATTATGCTGCATGTTGACATTCAAAATGGCTGCCATTGGCCCTATCTGTATTATGAACAAAGCGAATGAAGAAACTAATTTTCACAAGAGTAAAAACAATAAAATTAATGTAATTGTAATCTATACGAGTGAAATATTGTCTAAACACATGATTTCTGGCGAAACATATCATTTCATTTTTCATGCATGAGATAAATGCTGTATTGTAAAATTCAAAATGGCCCCTATGGGCCCTTACAGTATTATCTACAATGTAAATGGGGACAAATACTTTTGAAAGAATTAGGATTTGCCTGACTATGAAATCCATATAATTATGTTGTATAAGGAAAATATTGTTTGAAAACGTGATTTTTTAAATGAAATATAACATTTCCTCTCCCATAGGTGATAAATACTGTATTTTGACTTTCAAAACGGCCGCACAAGCCCCTACAAAATTATGTAACATGCGTATAGGGAAACTAATCATCACCAGAATGAGAACCAAAAACGCACGTAACTATGTGATGTATAGGTAAAATTTGGTCTTGAACATGATTTCTGACTAAATACACCACATAATGGTTGAGAAGGTAATAAAGGCCTTACTTTGAAATTCAAAATTGCTGCCATAGCCCAAAGTAATATGTACATTGTAACTGGGGACAGATGATTTTGACAAAATTTTTACTATGAAAATGGCTTAATTTTGATGTAAGTCTTAAGTATTGTCTAAACCCAATGATTTCTAACGAAATATATCATAGTTTGTGTCATAAAGGTGATGAATGCAGCCTTTTAAAAATGAAAAATGGCCGCCATAGTCCCTTATCTTAATATGTAAAATTTGAATGGGGAAAGATAATTTCCACAATGAAACATATTGCAGCCATTTTGAAATTTAAATATAGCATTTATCACCTAAATAACATAAGAAATGATCTATTTGGTTACAAAATCATATTTTCAGACGATATTTCACTCATACATGCAACACCATTTAGTCAAGCAAAGCCAAATTCTGTTAAAATTATATGTTCCCATTCACAAAGTACTTAATAGGCCTACCATTAGGGCCTGTAGCGGCCATTTTGACTTTCAAAATACATTATTTATCACCTACCTGGCAGAATGAATGATATATCTTGTTAGGAATTATGTTTTCAGACAATATTTTACTCTTAAATCACAATTATATGCATGTTATGGTGCTGACTCATGTGAAAATTGGTTTCCCAGATCGATTGTACATAATACAGTCAATGTCTTTTGGCGGCCATTTTGAAAGTCAAAATACAATATTTAACACAAATATGAAACCCGAATAATATATTTCGTTGCAAATTATATTTGAAGACAGTTTTCCACTAATTTACCACAAAAAAATACGTTTTAGTGCTCACCTTGTGATTGTTTTTGTCCTCTCTCACATCGTAGATCATAATTTTAGGGCCTTTGGCGGTCATATTAAATATCAAAATGCAGGGTTTATCACATACATGGCATGTTAAATAATAAATTTCGTTAACAATAATGTTTTTAGTCAGTATTCCACTCGTTTATCTCAACAAAATGCATTTTAGTGCTCACTCTTGTGATTTTGTTGTGTCACTATTCACATTGTACATAATAGTGTTAGGGCTTTTGAAGGCCATTTTGAATATCAAAATACAGGATTTATCACATAACTGACATAACAAATGATATATATCGTTAGCAATCATGTTTACATACATTGCTTCACTCATAGATCATAATTACTTGCATTTCAGTGCTCAATTTTGTAAAAATTAATTTTCCCCATTCATATTGTACAGGGGTCTATGATGGCGGCCATTTTGATATCAAGAAAATAAATATTTAGACAAAAATCATTTTTCAGATATTATTTCACTCCGGCAGCACAATTGCATGTACTTTAAAGCCAATGTGTGGACAATTTTATGATTTTCATGGGTAATTTGAATATTTTGGCGGCCATATTGGATTTTGCCAATTTGCAGAAAATGCTCAAGGTTACACGAGTGGCATCATCCAGATTCGGAATCAGCACCCTCAAATTGACAAGAAACCATAAAAAAACATTGTATATATAAAAAAACAAGGTTCGACCCCTTCTATCCTGGACTATAATCCCGTCAATTGGGATGAAATGGATCAAAACATGGATACAAGGACGCTGCTTGATACGCAATCACATTTGAAGGTGATCATTGTTATGCTCGTGTATTTCCAAATTATTGATCGGCATTAAAACAATGGAAAGAACTGATGGGTTGCTAGGGAGTCGCAGCCAAAGCCTCTTTCATACAAGAGGATAATTGCAAAAGGAACATTATATTCTTTTTTAAACGCATTGTGATGTGAATTGACCTTTGATCTTAATTATTGATTTTATATTCAACTGCATTTTTTTATTGGAAAATTACACTAAAAGTTATTAAAGCAGGCCTCATTTCTTTAAACGATTTGAAAAAAAAATTGTGCAGTAGACAATGTATGTTTTAGGCATATATTTCACAGAATAGATAATAGAAAAGGAATGTGTTTTGTATACAGATGTGCTTGAAAATGCAGTAGGAAATATTTACTTTCATACTTCGTTCATGGGTGATTAGTCCGCATAATTTCATTTTATTTACATAAGTGTGTTATTTAAAAAGGTGTTATATCTCAATAATAGGTTAAAGTGTGCAAATATAGGTTATTTTTGGAGAAAAAAAATAGTTTGAAGGAAATATACGCTTATTGCATCAGGAATTAGCATTCCACAAATATTTGAGTTAATGATACTATTAAGGCACATTTAGCTCATGTTTATGGATTGAAATTCATTATTTGTTTTTGTCAAGCTTAGATGATTTTGAGAAGGATATCAATATTGTTTTGATATTGCAATTTACCAAAACCGTAAACAAGCTTTGATGTGGTTAGCTAAATTTCCTAGCTATATCTATTTCTCTCTCACTCTCTATCTCTCACTCCCAGTCTTGCTCTAAAATATTGTGCTTTCTCTTATATTTTTTTAGCTCTCTTTATCTTTGTCACGTTATAAGCAGATTATTTGTTTTTTTACAACTGAGTTTTGCTTCTTTTTTCAGTCTTTATAAAGTTTGTACCCTTTTCATCTCTCTGTCATGTTATTTCTCTTGTGTAATCTATATCCCTTTATCCTTCTTACCCTTCTCTCTCTTCTCTAGCCCACCCCTCTCCCCTCTTACTCCCATCTCTCCTGCCCCCTCCTCTCTCGCCCCTCTCTCATCTGCAGCACAGACCCTGATTGAAACTTTGATCAACAAGTGGGTCTCCACACAAAGACTAGCACATACAAAACTTGCTGTTCCAGTACACAAGGCATTTAGTAGGCTGCACATTCAGACCCTTAACTCGAGCGAAGTGTTTGCACTGCAGACAACCTCTCTCTCCTCTTTACTTTGCACTCTCTCCATCTCATCTATTCAAGCATTTATCAAGAATTTCTCTTTCTCTCTCTCTCTTTCTCTGTCTTTCTCTGTCTCTCTCTCTCACATCTTCTATCCCTTCACCACCACTAACACATGATGCTTGATGATACAATGATCCTAACAAACGTCCTGACTGATTTAATACCAACCAGAGTATCTATACATCTCTTCACACTACCTAATCATTTCGCCCTGCTCTTTCCTCAACCAAACATGCTTTCCCCATTCGCATACCTCCATGTCCACTTCAATACACATTGACATACCATTCATCCTTGCACGGCATTCGGAGGGTTAATTTGTAATCCTTGGAAAGTGAACTGACATCAAATTGGCAATCTTTCAGGCAATGCTGAGTGGTCTTCTTGATTTCTCACTTGGTAAAATATAATCCAATTTGCTTTACAAGATGAACGTATTTGAACCTTCTGCATTATAATTTCAAAGGGACTATCAGCCACAAAGAAATTAATTGGATCTTTATATGCACATTAATATTATAAAACATGTGAATATTCACTTTGCCATTGATATGAAATATCAATATATGGGCCTAGTGTTAGCTTATATCACATAAGATATAGCTTCTTTTTTTAAAGATGAATGAAAATGTGTTCTTTCTGGACAAATTATTTATGAAACTCTCTGCATCACATACAAAAAATAAAGATGAGCAATGGAGAATTCTTTTGTTGTAGTGACATTCTTTACCCTATTGAAGACAGTAATTGATAAGACAGAAATCAAGTTTGAGTAGGTCCCTTTTCAGAACCTGTGGAAACTCTTTGGGAATTTCAAGGGCTCTTTTTTTAGTTTTCCAGGAATCTTGAGGGCATTTCAGGGGGGGGGGATGCAGCCCAGAGCCCCATCATGGCGTATCATAACCCTTCTACATCAAGACCTATTTTATTTGGTCCTATTTTATTTGACAGAGGAGATGATTAATGTACTCTTTTATACTCTATTGGGGTATGGGTTCCTTTTATCTGTACATTGCATTGGAGTAGGCCGTATAATTGAGAAAAAAATAACTGTTTTTAACAGAACAAGTGTGGTTCTTTACACTTGTGCGGGCCATTGTGTGATTAGAAGGCTTTCGATGGGGAGGGAAGGGGATAATCAACACATTTGTATTTAGGATAATTAATTACCGTTAACTGTTTCTCAATTTCTGTTGAGATTGTAGAGTTTTGGCAAATTATGAATGTGGTATTGTCAAGACCACAATGGTGAGTTGTGGGGGTGAAAATATAAATGAATTAAAAAATCTGATCTCAAACTACCAGCTTATCGAAGAGATTAATGATTCCTGCTTGCAAGTTTGACATAGATTGATTTTATGCTCGGCTCGTAAAGCATGGCTGGAGGGGGGTAACATAGTGCATCGGTATTCATGATGCCAATTTAAAGAATCAGATACTGATCATGAAGGATGGTTTCAAAATACTGAACAGATTTCAGGAAAATATGCCGTAGGCTTGAAGAAATGGCAGGAATTTCTTCTTTTATGAATATATATTTCTTTTATGTATGCTTGTATTTATTTCTTTGGAGGATTCTGTAAAGTTATTTTAAAGGGGGCAATATGAAGAAATGCCCTGTGTCATACGTCAATTCATGTTAATCAACACGTCAATTGCAATGAATGAAAAAGTTCTAAACAAGTGTAATTAAGGAGAATACCTGTTTATGTTTAAACATTATGAGATTTTGTTAGGATTCAAAGTTATTTAATAACATTTTATCTTGAAGATTATCCCTCAACAGAAATAAGAGAAAACATCAAATAAATAATAGGACCAGAAGAAATACCATACATAAAAATATTTCATTTACTAGTACGACAATACACATATTTGCCGAAATGCTGAAGATGATGCAAACTCCGCTATTTAAAAGACAAGTGCAAGGCATTCCAGCGTATTGGAGGCGTAATGTTTATTACATGACGGGGTCAGTGCGTCATTAAACTTTCATCCATCCGAAGGTTTATTCTTTCCCCCTTGTCAATGCAATCAATACCCTCTGTCCTTCGCTCGTGCATTGTCTGGGCATCACTTACATAAATTACAATAGATGGGACTATTGGTGTCCGGATCTATGCTCGTACAGCCGACATGGATCTTGATGTATGGGACTATTGACTTTTTTCCGGAGCAATCAATAGATAGCTATTGTGGATTATAACACTTCAGATGATCACCAATATCCTTCGGTCAATATTCTCGGGCCTTTACAAGACTTCCAAAACGCTTTCGCTTCTAAATATTTATATCGCTCTCCGACGTCATCAACTAAGTAAATAATCCTGCTTGATAGTTCCACTCTGCTGCTGTGCTTCATTCCGCTAAAGTTTTTTAATGTTTCCCGTCATCTTCTTCTGCCATGCAAATAATGACTTCTTTTCCTTGGTGATTTGTCTGTTTAATTTCCCCATAGGTATATCAAATCATGCATGCATTTCAGGAAGCGCAAGATACAAGGACAATAGGGCTCTATAATGCATTAATGTCCGCGTCTCAATGCTGTAGTCCTTATCCCTATTGATTTTCCAGGAAGCTGGAATATTTGATAGCAAGAAGAAAATCAATATTCTTTCTATTCGTCTTGTTTAATTGATACATTTTGAAATGTCTTCTTGATTCCTGAAGAATGCTGCAAACTACATGTAAGATCGACATAATGATATGAAATAATGACATTTTTTCAAGTGGAAATTATGTTGTTAAAGAGGAAAAAACAAAATGATGTATCATCATGACATTTGTTTGAGCAGAAAATCATGTCATTGAGACAGCATTATGAAGAGTTAATTGAATGAGGGTAATAGAGCTTGAATGTTCTTAGTTCTCACTTCTCAGTAGTCATGCAATAATTTTTTTGTATATATTTGAGAATATTCAAGAGTAAATAATAATTGGAGTAGAATGAATCATGACGCCTACTGTTACCGAACAATAATTGCAGAGAATAGGAAAAATATACATAAATCTTGTACCTGAAAACCACAGACAGATGACTATTCTTTGGTGATAAAAGAAACTTAGACATTTGCCATATACAATTTTCTTTGAAATGACAGACTGCTTACCATTTTATTGACAAGCTTCAAAGAATAGAGTCTGAAAAATTGATCACATTGGTGTCCTGAGAATAATAATTAAAAAAGAGGTTTATTATTACCTTCTAGCTATTGCTAAAGAAAATATATTTTCTGTAAAAGGAGATTATGAATCACACAGAATCGTGATTTAGCTTCAGTTGTACATGCTGCCCCATGTGCACAGGAAAAAAAAGACTTGGTGTTAAATTGTTGACAGTATAGCCTGGGATCTATAAAGGAAAACATCAGAGAAGTGTTTAAAACAACACCACTTTGGAATAAAAACAGTGTTGTTGTAACACTGATGTCCTGGTGTTGTGTAAATATCATCTGGTGTCTGGTGTTAGCTAAAAGACAAGCTTGTGCTTTCTTAACACTTTCTTAACACTTCAGACATCAAGCTAGTGTAACATTACCACCAGTGCCTATGCAATGTGGATATGGCATAAAACCAGGCTTTTTAAGTGCATAACATAAGAAGTGAAACATGCATGAATATCATTCATCTTTTTAACTCCTGGAATTCAAACCTACACAATCAAAGTGCATTCTGGGTAGCAACTAGGAACTTTTTGAGCAGTTCAGTACTGTGGCTGATGCTTTGGATGTGGGGGTACTATTGCCTTTAAAACCAGCGTTTCACGCGCAAAACATGAGAAGTGAAACATACATGTATGTCATTCATAATTATTAACTCCTTGCAATTCAAGCTGCTTTCTAATTAGGGGTCATTTACACACGAGAATTTCCCATTCTGTTCTCTTTGAAGAGGCTCGTCACAGGGGTTCCCGGAATTCCTTTGAAACTTGACCCGCAACCCAACTCTGCACTTTTATCGAACTCCTGATGTACCGTCTTGAAACTAAAGTGCCTTTTTATTGTCTTTAAAAGTTTAAACCAGTCAATCGGCAGATACTAAGCAAAAAGAAAATGTGATAAATTGACTTTTTTGTATATAGTTGAGACAAACTGTTCTCTTAGTTGAAGAAAGGATTTAAAGAATCAAGTTCTGGTAAATCAATGCATTGCCATCGAATGAGAGATTGTCATATTGATGCAAAATTTTTTTTTTTTTTAACTATAGGTTGTGCTCCGTGTACAGTTCACAAATTGAATATGGCATAAGATTATCTTTTGTTGTAAGGTTTCCAGTGCTCATTGAAGTTAACACAGGTATATAATGTTGTGCAGAATATTCATTAAAGGAGAATGAAACCCTTGAAACCAGCTGAATCCATATCAAAGAGAAAAATCAAACAAACATATTGTTGAAAGTTTGAGGAAGATTGAATGAATAATGAGAAAGTTATGAGCATTTGAATATTGAGATCACTAATGCCATGTAGATCCTCCCATTGGCAATGCGACCAAGATCTGCGATGTCACACACGTACAACTCCCTCATTACTTTAGTACTTATTTCACTTATGTTCTCACTTTTATAGAGTCTATCACAAGGTGAGGTGTTTTCTTTATGAGAGGACAAGTACGGAGGTTTCACAACATTATATCATTGATGAATCGTTTGTCATATGATTAGAATGAGCAAAAAGAGATGTTTTGGGGTATATTTTCAGTGTCCAAAAGGGGAGAGTTGTTCATCTGTGACATCATAGATCTTGGTCGCATTGCCAATGGGAGGATCTCCATAGCATTAGTGATCTCGACATTCAAATGCTCATAACTCTTCTATTGCTAGTCCTATTTTACTCAAACTTTTGTTGATCTTATTCTTTGATTTTTCTGCTTTCACAAAAGCTAACTTGCTCCAAGAGTTTCATTCTCCTTTAAATGTTTGTCTGGATTTTCCATGAAAACATCTGATGCAAATATATTGTAACTTTTCCTTTCATCATACCGTGCAAGTAACAAGTCTCTGCCATGCCTCATTTACAAGTAAATACGCAGGTAAACCCACCTGTGCCTGAATTAATGCACCATTACACCCTAAGCCACAAGAAGCCAATATGTCCGCCTTGCCTCCCGTTAATTGATATGTAATTCTTGTGCTTGAACAGCCATGCAGAAAATTTAGGGGCCCTTATCGAGCGAATTTTCTAAAACGGTACATGGCGTGCGCATTTGCTTGACATTGTATACATGCATGGAGGGACGGAATAGTTGCAGCGGCGTCGTGGTCATACAGCTTCTACGGGGGGGGGGGGGGGTTCACAAAAAGTCTTGTTATTTTTTGTGACCATTTTGGTTACAATATATTGCGGTTGCAAATAGTTTTCACAATCGATTGTGAAAGGCCTCTTTTGATAGCTTAATCGTTATAACTTCCTTATTTTATGCCAATTCATACAGCCATGAAAAACATATTTAAAAAAAACTTTATCATAATGGTTTTTAACTAATGAGTAATTATCAAAGTTTATTGTGAACCTGCTAAAGTTGTGGCAAAGCGGCTTGTAGGTTTTTTTTTCCTATGGCATCTAGGTTGTTTGTTTGTTTGTTATATTCGATAACAACAGAAATTTCAAGTGACTTACAGAGGATGCTGTTTATTACTTACCTTTATATTTCATTAAAAGATGCCATATAAATCAATTATTTGTTAACCCTACCATCCCATCATTTGAGCAGTGTTATTTTCTTATTTTCTTGCTGTCGCTGCTTCAGTATGATCCAAAACACAATTGCATTGACCACCCAGGCAGCGATCAATTGGTCAATACAGACCAACTGACCAATACATCCCCACGTATTGACCACTCAGGTGTTGACCACTGATCATCTTTACAATGCTCGATTGAAACTTCAAGAGGCTGTAAAAGAAAATTAATCTGATGGAATAATGTCTGGGAATTTGGGAATTCGCGAGGGCCATCCTGGAAAGTTTTATCAAAGAGAAATATGTGTGATGTATAAGGAATAGGATGGCAGATTTCTGTTTATGCATCTATCTCCTTTTTAAAGTGTTTTTTTCTGTGTTATTATTTCTTTGTTGCATTAAACATTAAACACCTGTAGAGTGGCACTAGCATTCTTTAGGAGACCTCCCTGTGGTGGTCTTTTCGGGAAGGGATCTTTTTTTCTTCTTTAATTGAATTGTCATAAGTTGATTGATTCAGCATCGATCGATTTTCTTTTGAGGCTATAGACCTTATATGTATGAGACATCAACATCACTTATAAACAGCTACTAAAAGGTACTTTTCGACAAATATTGAAGTTATGGAATACTGGAATGTCATATGAAATAATATAACATTATGTGGATGGTAAAGGATTGTAATGATGCAAGCTAATGTTAAAATGTTTGCCTTTGTAATAGACGCAAGCGAATAAGTAACAAATATACTACATTTCTACCACTCCTGGACCCATTACATAAAAGTTACTATTATGGTAACTTTGCCATCCAATGGTAACTACCATGGTAATGCTGATCAACAGCCAATCAGAATCAAGGATTCCATGCAAGTTACCATCGGATGGCAAAGTTAACTTGTCTTCTATGCAACGGGGCCCTGTTGTTGTTTTTATTACCATTTTCTCTCATTTCAGTTGACATTTCCACCATTTCAGGGGTTTTGATTGTATTATTTTCTGTCTAAATGTCAGTGGATTATTCAAAGTGATGCTGTATATCCCATGGGAGCCTTTTGAAAAACACATTAGAAAGTAAACAACTCTCTCTCATGCAGATACCCCTTTTATATTAAACTGGATAAGGGGGGTAAATCTTGATCCAACCCTCATTAAACCTGTGCAGATCTAAAACCAATGTGAATGGTATAACTGTTCACATTCTAAACTTTATTTGATACATAGATCTGTATCCTGCTTTGGAATTTGGGTTGGGTTTGCAGTTTGATGCAGGCCGAAAGTTAATTCAAATGCCGTCAACTTATTGCCATTCAAAAATGTTTATCTTGATTCCCACCTTGAAAAACCACCCCTGCCTCTTTTTCCTCTTTCTTCCAAGCATCCTATGCCATTAGGCCTTGATTGAGTACTGGAAATCAGGTGTAAATCAATCGATCCGGATTTGATCCGGATTTAATACCCTTTTGGCAGTGAATGTGATGGGGGTATATAATCATCCCACATTACAAGATGATGGTGTTATTTTTATAGCTCAGATGTTTGTATTAGAAAATTCACATTAGAAAATAAACATCTCCTACCCTCGATCTTAAGATTAATCATAGCGAAGTAACTGTCAACTTACCTCCACTCCTGAGGTATCAAAATAAATTTATCTTTCATTAAAGTGGGCATTAAAACCAATGAACAGTCATGAATATTTAATCATTCCCTGCAATTTCAGCTGAGGAGCTATTGTCATCTGTTTGCAAACATGCTGTAAATAATAATACAGCTTTGCCCCTAATTTCCGTAAAGCTCCAGTGATCCATTTATTAATGTGAAAGACTGGAAATATTGGCTTAAGCGCTGTCCCGCTGAACCATCATACCCCCATCGCGCCCAGCCTAATCCCGCCCCATCCTTTGTCGCAGGCGCCAGGTGATTACGACAGGGGGGGCTCCATGGTGGCCAGTGAGTGCCCCTTTTAAAGGGATCAGATATTGATAGTTGAATTAAGGGATTAGACAGGATCAGAAGAGATCAATTAATAAGCTTATAAGTAAGAGGGTCTGTCTCATCTCTAACGGTTTTCAGACGAAATGCAAGTGCAGAAAAAAAAAGAAATACAGGGATCATTATAGCAGTCAGTGATTGGTTGCTATGCACACACCTTTCATGCAAGGAGAGTGGCTGAATATGTAGCCTAAACACCCAGTGTAGGACTCATGTGCAGACTAGTCTTGTCTCATGACCCATTTGTTCAAGTTTAGTCAGGGTCTGTACTTGCCGACTAGCCGCTGATCAGGCAGGCTTGCCGATGTTATCTGTATGTTTTAAACAAAATCAAATGCTTGCAAGCTATTTTCTAATGCAAGTATTTAGAGTATCTGATGAAAAGTAGAAGTTCTTTTATATTGTAAATAACACCCATATGAACTTGGACTTGGGAAAAGTATACAATTGCTGTACTGGACGTCAACAGTCATCATTATATAGTGGCAAGCTGAAAATGGCTAATGGCTAAAAAATTTTTGTACATGGAGCGTTACCAATGTGATTTACTGATGAGCAATCAAAGCAAGAAAGACTTTATCAGACATTTTCCCACCCTCGTCAGCCACCAGGCCGCCACATACAAGGGCGGTGTTGTTCGGACGATCTTTCACGGACGATGGACGTCCTTTTTCCGTTAATGATACACAGCCTTTAAGAACCTTCTTGTTGGCAGGGACCAGGAGTCAGTGACCAGCAAAGCAGGCATTATGTTTTACAAATTTTATTGGGTGAATATCCATCTGGAAGAAAACAGATGGATATCACTTTGACCATGGACTTACTGGCTGACGAAATGAGATGAAGGGCGCAAGAAGGTTATAAAAGTCTGCAAAAGTTTTCTAGCATATTTGTTTGCAAGGGCAAGGTGTCAAAGATATTAAAAGAGAATAATTGAAAGGGACAGTGGTTGGAATTGGGGATAAGGTGTAAGAAGTAAAAAAATAAACTCTTTTGGACACAAGTAGGGCCTTTATGACTGTGCAAGTGTTTGTATGTTTATTTGAGTTTAATATTTCTTGTTTTGTCTTTCCGTTGGCGCACAATCAAAGTGTTGATTCTTATGGCAAAGTTGAAAACCTGACCTTGTCTGCGATGTCCTACTGTACTGAAATGTTGTTTATTCTAGGGTCAATTCTTTAAATGTTAGATTATGAACTATACAGTACTAAATAAGTGAAATGTTCAATTCTCGCTACCCCAAATAGCGATTTCGCCGAGATCCGGGAAAATCCCTGTAACATGCATTGCATTATGGGATAGCTTTTTCGGTATTACAACTTCCTGTTCGGAAGTCCAATGCACTGTTTTGCCATTCAGATCAACAGTGCCGTCATGCACAACAACACAACGTCGCTTTCGCTCGGAAAGTTCGTGATCACAACCCTCTCTTTCACGATACAGTTTTACAGCCTTTTCTGCTAAAGTCACTAATTCTGCCCGACGCTTTCCATTGCACGGTATTCATCTGTCAGTTAAGATTTTTTTAAGTTCCGAAACTGATTTCTATTCATTTTGTGGTCGACAAAAAATTGAACGAAATGAATGCTGTATATATTTAGCGTCTAGGTGAATACGATCGTGATGTCAGGCCGGTCGCTAAATGCAAAATTTTAAGATATTCATTATTTGTTTGATTTTTTATAACCAAATAAAAACATGAATAAAAATTTTTTTCACGTGAAATATATTTTTTTTTTTTATTTATAATTCAAATGGAATCAAAACTGACCAAATGTAATAAAAAGTATTATACTCTGTACATATTACGCTGATTGGCATCGATTTCAGCGTGGTGGAAAATTCAGTATCGCGAACCTCGCGCGAGCATGACTCTAAACCGGAAGTGGTGATGACGACCCGACGGAGTGAAAATTATCTCGTCTCGCGCATTATGAGATTTTTGTTCCTATTTGGGGTAGCGAGAATTGGGTCGGACTTGAATGGAGACATGAAAGCCTGGCATGAAAGAAGCGGCAAGGTTTTAGCTCTGAGAATCTCTAGATGATATGGATAGATACATGGATGGATATGCAGACAGATTGATGCATGTAGATGATCTTAATATGAAGAAAAAGATGGATTAAGAAATAATCAAAGAGATCTAGCTTGTAATATTGTGCGAGAGGAGAGATAGAGAAAGATTGAGAGAGAGAAATATGGAGATACGCAATCGGCAATGCTGCATGGATGGCTGCATATAGTGCATAACATACGCCTATGATTGTTTGATGTCCAAGTAACTAATTGGTTTTCCGAAGGATTCTTGTCTGGGACCGAAATCTTTGACGAGACGGACAAACTTGGAGGATGCAATGATACCTTCCGATGTGCTTGTCAAGTGGTCTGGTAGCCGCTATCCGATATGTTCAACCATTTAATATCTTGACGGCTTGGCCTATATATCAAACCCCTTTTGGGGATGGTTACTTTCAAATTGCATCAGTATGATATTGATTCGTTGTATTAAGGAGTTGTGATTGGGTACAATCGATTGCTGCTCTTAAACTGATTTCTGACCTGTTAAGGAGAAGACATTTTGGCCTGTTTTTAAACGTTTGGGGGATGGTAATTTCAGATTACATCAGTATGATATTGACCCATTGCGATTGATTACAAGTGATAGCTCCTTTACAATCGAACTTTGAACTTCACTGAGTGATGGGGGGTTGGGCCTATATTAAACCTTTTGGGGATGGTCACTTACAAATTGCATCCGTATGATATTGACCCGTTGAATTCAAGATTTGCGATTGATTAGGTGATTTAAAATTGATCGCTGTCCTAGCTTAACTAAAGGGATGCTTTGGCCTCTGTTTAACTGTCTTGGGGATGGTAATTTAAAATTGCATCAAACACATGTATAGATTTATAATGTATACAATTACATCAAATTACACAGATTTTTGTGGTGGATGAGTGTCTTTACCCCATGTTTAATTTCGTTCAATGTCTGTGTCAAGTCAGCCCCTGGATAGACAAGTGGGATAGAAATATGGAACCTGAAACGGAACAGCGGCTTTCTAAAAGGGGTTGTCAGACTGGATTCTCTCTCTTATATCTGTGAATGGATGAATGGGTAGATCCAGAGAGAAGGAAAAGGATTAGGATACATTCATGCATTCCCAGCTGTACAAATGAGAACCCTGTTGTGTGTGCATGGGGCTGTATCGGGTGTATGGGGCTGTTCACATGGAAAGTTAAACTTGATATTGAACGGCTGTGTTAATGTGAAATCATTTATATGAACATGGTTGGAATCTAACATGCAGACTTGGATTATTGATTGTGATTATTGTCATAATTAAGTCCACAAGATTCGTTAAGAAAGAAGGGATTACAATTAATAATGGTGCTCTCCCAGAGAATAAAATCATGATGGATTTCAATACAGATAATTTTGAAGTTCGATGGTGTAAAACATTGTATTGAACTAAAATATGCAATTCCTTTTCACTTCATCTATTCTTTCTCTATCCCTCAGAAAGATTTAATTCAATGTAACTTTAGATTTAAAAAGGATTTTAGGTACATTTGTTTTCATTCAGAACCTTTCAATTATGGGTTCCATTCCAAACAGAATGGTATATTCCATCTGTGTGAATAGGGCCCTTAAACCAGACATATCGTTTGCACTGTCTTAAATTTGCACACCGGTTTACGTTTCATGGCAAGATAGAGAACATGCCACGGGCACTTCTTGCTTGCTCTAGATAGGAGGATATTTCAATGTGTACATTGAAACAGAAAGGTACAAGAAAA
Source organism: Lytechinus pictus (assembly GCF_037042905.1). Taxonomy (NCBI): domain Eukaryota; kingdom Metazoa; phylum Echinodermata; class Echinoidea; order Temnopleuroida; family Toxopneustidae; genus Lytechinus; species Lytechinus pictus. The sequence continues at coordinate 14,938,516 of NC_087263.1, read as the reverse complement.
TGTGTGCAAACATGCCCCTCCCCTTCAGGATGTAGATTTCATTTTGGAGATATGGTTGAAATGAAAGAGAATACTGTTTGACGTTTGTAATAACTTTAGTACATGATTAACCTGTGCTGTACATATTTCCCAATACATTAAGACTGTCATTGCTAGAAGATGTAGGGACACTGACTTACAGCCTTTTGCTGCTAAGCAGATCCCAGCAATCTCTTCTTTAATGCATTCAGCACCAATTTTAACCAATTCATAAGTAGTAGACAATGACCTATGCCCTTATGCCACTAAGTGGATCCTATCATGTCCTCTGTAATGTGTTCAGTACCAATGTAAACCTTTTTTTTAAAGAGAGAGACAATGACTTGCACTCCTCTAGCAGACCCTAGCAATCTCCTCTGTGTGTATGCAGCACTGATTTAAACCAATCATTTTTATAGAGACAATGACTTACACCCTTCTGCCACTAACCATCCCCTCGCAATCACTTCTGAAATGCGTTCAGCACTGATTCACTGCCACTGGTTGTTTTTTAAGAAACAATGACTTACCCCCTTCTGCCACAAAGCAAATCTTGGCAATCACTTCTGTAAAGCGTTCAGCACTGATTGACTGCAACTGATTGCTTTAGAAGAATGAATATTATCTTGAGGTCGTTCCTCGGTTGTGACTTTGACCTTGCTCTTCCAATGAACTTGGCAGAGTTTTGTCGCACTTCAGAGAGCCCAGGGGTGAATTTTGTCAATTTTTCCCACCATTTATTCCCTCCTGGACCATTAGAAAGCTAATAAAATATAGACGCTCCGTTCCGAGGGACCTTATAATATTGTCCATTGATTCTTACATCTTGAATTTAATTTGCATACATTACTTGTTACTAGGTCAGTCGGAAACTTTGATATAATACTATACTTGTCGGTCCAGTTTGATGATAATCAGAAATTTAGAATAGTAAGGATATTGCGCTTTTTATGAAGCACTCTACAGATATGTTTGTGTCTCCACTTTCTTTTCTTTTAATGCTATTTCGTCATCTATGCCTGAAAATTTGAATGTTAGTATTAAACCTGTTTAGTGAACATAAAGATAAGGATAATGATAATGATAATAATAATAATGATGATGAGGAAGATGATGATGATGATGATGATGATGGTGATGGTGGTGGTGGTGGTGGTGGTGAAGATGATGATGGTGGTTGTGGTGGTGGTGGTGGTGGTGATGATGGTGGTGATGGTGATGATGATGATGATGATGGTGATGGTGATGGTGATGATGATGATGATGGTGATGGTGATGGTGATGGTGATGGTGATGGTGATGATGATGGTGATGGTGGTGGTGGTGGTGAAGATGATGATGATGATGAAGAAGACGATGATGGTGATGATGATGATGAAGAAGACGATGATGATGATGATGATGACGATGATGATGATGGTGATGATAATGATGATGATAATGATGGTAATGATGATGATGATGTCAATGATAATCTTTTTTTTTTTAATATATGAGCAATTTCTCTATGCACTTGACAGATCATATGCATCCATAAATACTATAAAAGAATCTGGTCACATACCTATATCATAACAACTTTCAGTATTTTCCTTGGAACACACATCAAATCACATCCCAGGAATGATGACATTTGGTATTTCCAAATATAGATGATGAAAAAATACCTGCATCGATCTTGGGAATTTAAATGTTGCAGGCATAAAACTCATGCGCATCGGTCTGTGTGCATTTCTGACTTTTGTCTTTTAGCGGATAGCAATCCGAAATGAAGTGCAATGAAGTGCTTCGAAGTTAAGATTTGAATACCAAAACTCAACCTGCATGTGAACATTCCAATTATCACTCCATCAAAAAAGAGAAATATCCTGTTACAGTAAACCTATTTTCAGCAATTTATTATTGATCGCAATTGTCTATTGCAAGTTTGTGATTGATAGATCAATGTTTTCAATATCAAATCAGTCTTTCTGTTTTTATGGTTACCCCCGTAGTAATTCGGCAGGACAGCATTTTGCTGGTAAACGCCAAGCTGGTATATAACCAATTACCTAGGAAACATTTTATGTCTATGTTAATCAGTCATAATGGTTGACCTTATTATAGATGACAGATATTACTCTTGGGCCTTTTTTAAAAATCAAAGTGGAGACAATGGCAGAGTGGAGATTCGAGCTCACAACCTTGCGATTATGAGTCCAATGTTCTAACCACTGGACCACACGACCCGGTGTTTAAACAGCAAAGATTATGGTGTTGATTACATAAAGGACTGCACGAGTCATTTTACTCTTGCGTTATGAGTGCTGTAGGTGTTATTAAAACACCTATGGTTGTTACATCTACACTCTTTGGTGTTTTGTTCAATCTCTAGGGTGTACTGTTAACACCTCAGGTATGGTCCTTTAGGGACACCAAATGGTGTCAGATTTAAAACATTAGTTTGGTGTTATTCAGTGTAGTATGCAAGAAGGACAGCAGCAACCAATTGTAAGTTTTGCAATCAATCACAAATTTGATATCAGGACCTAAATTGAACTTTTGATCATTCGCTAGTTTCATGAAATGCCCCTGAAAGTGTGTCAATCAATGTCTTTTCCATTCAAGTCGTGATTGACAATCGCACAGGTTTTCTCTGCATTGTCACTATCGATTGTTATTTCATGTCACCTGCTTAACAAATTACCCCCATGTTTCTTGGGAAATGCTCATGTCTTTCCCTTTCTCTGTTTTGACATCGAGGGCGCATGGATAATATTGGCATTTCGGTTCCCAGGATCTGTTAGTTTTGCGTGTCATTGGCTTGTCACTTGTTCTAATTTTTCGTTCCCTTTTGAGGTTTGTTCTGATGGGTTGGAGTGGATGTTTTGTTTGTTTTGTTTTCTTCTGGGGGTTTCTTTTTTACCATATTGTGAATTGTCCAACTTTACATCTTTTAAATATATTTGGTTATGTTATGTACATTGATCTTGCTTAGAGATTTGCAATGGCACGTTGATTAATTCAAGTTGTCATTGGGGTAGATATGATCAATTCTGTAGTTGATAGAGAAAATAAAAAATATACCTCTTTTTCCTTCTTTTATTGCCACTGCCACTTCTAGTAGTGCTGTTAAAACAATGATAGAAAGCTATGATGATGACGAAACTATTGATAATAGTGGTATTAATGATAATTGAAAATAAATGAAGTATCATTTATGATTTATGATAAAGATGATAATGATGATGTCGATGGTGATGAAAATTTGTACTTTATGTGATAGATGATACTCTTTGCTCATTTCCGAGCTCTCACACTTTATTTGCAAGATAATGATCTTATATTTTTTGTTCAAAAATTGATTCAAAGTTCTGTATACTTAAGGTGCAGAGATAACCAGATTAAATTTTCCAACAGACATGTTGTCATCACGCAGCAAAAATCAGCCCAGAAAATAATTGCTTTTGTCCCAAAAACTGTTTTTCGGCAATAACGGTAAAATACCACATAAACCAAATCCATCATTTATATTGGTTAAGGTTGTAGACATTTATAAGTGCCTTTTGTTTGTGGTCCTGGTGGTTTTTGTGGGGTGGGTTGTTTTTTATGATGTTTTTAAGGGAGAAAAGTAGAAAATAGCAGGTGAAATTCGTAATTGTGGTTTGATTGGGTGATTGGGTCACATTTAAAAACTTTGGGAACCCCTCTCTGCTTGCTCCTCAGTTTTTACTCCTCTTAGGTTTTCTGGCATTTAAAATCTTATTTATCAATCCGTCCATTTCTGGGGGTCCAACTCGTCCTATTTGTTCAGATGCACTCGAGATGTTATTTGCTACAAAATTTATGAATCTTAGTGTAGTGGCCAAAGCTGGGCATACTATGGTATTTGGCAAGCTCAAACAAATGAGGAAATGGGTGCTGCGTCTGCCCTACTTAATATATACTTCTTTTCGAAATCACAGCATTTTCCCACCAAAATACTGGTTTATAATTACTTTTCATCTATTACCCCCTCCTCTTCTCGCTTTCTGTCTTCTTTTTGTCTTTTTCCATCTCTCTTTACCCCTACCTTTCTTTTTTTCTTCTCTCCCTTACTTTCCCATCTTTCACTATCTCTTCCTCCCTTCCCCACTCTCTCCCCTTCTCTCACATACCTTTCTTTTGCCTTCTGTCGTTATCCCTCTCTTTTTCTGCTCCCTCTTACTCTTTTTCTACACTCCCTCTCTCTCCCTCGACCCACCCCTCCCCTTACCCGTCCCCCTCTCTTCTCACTCCCCCCCCCTTCCCTTCTACCATTCTGTCGTTCTGTATTTCGCTCTCTCTTCTCTATCTATCTTACAGTCTCTATCTCCTTTTCACTATCCGCTGTGTCCCTCCTTTCTGCCCTTCTCTCGATCCACCTGACTGGCACGCCCCTTCAATAGGAACCCCGATGACTCATCTCCGCTTTACTACAAAACTCTAAACTTCACAAACTCCGACCCCATTCTTCTCTCCATTCTTCCTTGTTTTTAAAATCCAATATATTGAATTTCCCTTCCCAGTAGACTATTGTGATGAAAAGGAACTTCATAATGCTTTGTTGAATGTCTGAAACCCCCATCTATTGATTTTGTTTTTCTTTCTCCCTTTTCTCCCTTTCTTATTGTGAAAATCTTTTATAAAACACACTATGAGCATTCTTTTTGATATATTATGGGCTTTATGAAGTGCTGCTGGCGTTGCTGAAAAGAAAATATGCAAGAAGTATGAGAAGTTGTAAAGAATCATTCGGAACTCAACATTTTATTTTATTTACTTTATTTCGGGCTTTTATGAAAAGGCAATGTAAACGTTTAAAGGCAGAAATATGCTCTTGCAATGGTTCCATGACAATTGCTCCGATGTAAAATTTGCATGATAAGCCAAACATGAAATCTAACCTCAAATCAAATAAACCCCCTAATCCTTATCTGTACATTATTCCGAACCAAAAAATCTATTACAATCCTAACTCTAGCCCTAGATACCCTCTAAGACCGGAGCAAATGTTTTGTCGCCATCGCAAAATGCCTTTCCACAGTTCATTGAATGTTTATTTTATGACAGATAAGTCATAAATTAGTATTTCAATTTCAATTCAATTTATTTATTCAACCATAGATTAATTTATTTATTTATCTATGTATTCATTCATTTATTCAACCATAAGAACATACAACTCTATTTTTTAGCCTTTAATGCCGTGAGAACAATTTTAGTCATTAACATTCCTCGCATGAATCATGAATAAATGTACCCCTTTTCTTGCAAGAAATATGCAAGGGCAAAGATGAGAAAAAGGAACATTGAATGCTGTTGGTTAATGTCATGTGCAGAGCTGCCAAGTAGTACGATTTTTACGTATTTAGTATGTTTTTGCAACCAAAATACGGCAGTACGTTTTTTCTTTAAAAAATACGTTTTTTGTATTTTTTTTTTTTTTAATCTTTTTTTTTTTTTTTTTTTTTTTTTCAAAATCGAAATTTATTGAGAAAAATCATCTCCATATGTCTCTATTTCATGAAACGTACACAAATATGGTTATTAGATCAATGTAATTTCAGGTAACTTGTTTTTTTTTCAATCATTTTGTAAAAACCAGGGTGAGATATACACAAGTTTCAATGTTTTTTTTTTTTCATCTGCAAGAGCAGTGCACATTTTAGCTTGCATGCAGCTTGAGTGCCGTGATGGGCGAGTGCGCCAAGCATTTTATTATGAAATACACTTTTTTAGGGAAAAATACAAAATATTTATCTCACACGGTATAAATACTGATTTTTTTTGTCAAAATACTGATTTTGGGAGATAAGAATACTGAAAATGCAAAATACAACTTGGCAGCTCTGCATGTGAGTGATCAATACAGATCAAAATGCCTTATTTTTCAGTAATTTGTCATGAACCATAACCATGATAACAATGTTTGAATGATACAATGCACATGTTAAAAGTTTTACTAATGTTGGGGAGACAAAAAGTATATAATCATATTCTTTGATACTAGTGAGCTTTAAAAGTCAGTCACAACTTCACAAGATGAGATGTCTGATACATGCGAATCCAAAATTGTTGATGTCTTATTATTGATATATGTTATATTTTTAAGTATATTTTATATTTTTTTATTTAGCTAAGTTTTCTACTTTGATTCATATTGATAATGAACTTACCAAAGCAGTTAATAAATTTTCCTAGAATAAACAGAAATTTTCCCATGGTATCTTCAAAGAATTAATTTCACCTCTATTGCAAATATTAAAGCTAACGGTGAATGTTTTTGCTTTCAGAACTCACCAGCAGTTAATAAATTTGCCCAAAATAAACAGAAATTTTCCTAACATTAATAATAAATTTCTCATGGTGTCTCTGAAGAATAATTTCCACTCATACCGCAAATGTTAAAGATGTCGGCAGCAGAGAATATAATGCTTGGACCCTTGAACATGGCATCAAACATTCTACCCCTTGCAAATATTGAATATTGGTAGAGAACGTGAGTAGAATCTATTGAAATAGGACATCTCTGTGTAGTGACAACCTCGTTTCCAGAAAGCATGCAAATATACAGCATTGTCTGTTTGCCGCTGCTCAATACGCGGCACCTTATAAAAAGAGGATATTACATGGTGGATCTGAGGTTGGTGGGCTTTTATATATATTGAGATAATGAACATGATGTTTATCATCATAACATTGGGAAAAATCAAAAGAAATAAAAAAAAGTGATAAATACTAAATTGTAGATTGTAATGATAACCTAATTTTTAATCAATAGAGACTTAGAGAGCAAATATGCAATGTTGTTATTACTGTTGGAAGAATTAAAAAGCAGCAGCTTGCTGCAAATATATTAGAGGGGAAAAAATGTGGGATAATCGTGACTGGGTGCTTATGATGATTTCATTAAGTGGCAGAAAGGTGTTTATGGATTGGTGCTAACGCCCTTTTGGACCCGACACCGGCCGAGATGTTTTTCATGAAAACATCCAAAAGGGCAAACTTTGAAGAAATTCATTACCATCCCGGTCGCATAATGGACTCAAATCCCCATATAAAGCGAGCAATGATGTACCGTCCTCCGAAACGATCAAAGGACAAATCTGGTGCATTATACTATTTTTTCACGCCTCCGGTTTAGTATTACCACCTCGCTAATGCCCCTGGTCATACACAATCTGGTCTATGACACAAAGAAATTACCATGACAATGGCCAAGTGCTTTATTGCAAAGTTTATCGTTTTAAAATCCCCTTTTTTAAACGCTCAATTGGCTCTTATGATGCTGCTCGCACTCGGCTAGGTGCTCGTCTGGATATTTTGCTGCCCGCGGCCCTGGGTGTTTCGCGTTAAGAGCCGGCCTCTAAATGGACGCATGTAAACGAAACGTCTCAGATAACAGAAGCGCATCGTTTTCACTCATTTTCCCCATACCATCTTAAATGTGTCGCTCATTATGCTTTCATATTCATTTCCTCCGCAAAGTTTGTAGATATTTAATACCAGAAATAAGAAAATATTACAACATCCACACACCCGTCATTATGGGAAGTAGATTATCTTGGCAACTTTCTCATTCCTTTTCTCTTTCATCAGCTTTGGCATAAGATCCATGAAATAAGGATATTTGTTTTTAATATTCACCCTTAGTGAATTTGAAGAACCAAGGTTTAATACTTCATTTTGCATTATGGATTTGTCAAAAAATATTAGTTACAACTTTTTAGTAGTAAGATAGGTAGGACCTACTTATATGCTCTGATGGTCCAGAAAGCGTCCAAATGAGCCATTTAATGACAATATACGCCTATCAAAACACCTTTTTTTCTGATAATGCTTTTTTGTTTATTTGTTCCCCCTCTCTCTCTCCCTCTTTTTTTCTCCACCCCCTCCCCACCCTTGTTTGCAACATCACAACAAATCGCAGTGCACCTGCATTTATCAAATGAAATATACCATCCTATAAAAACCACCTCTCTTTTTCCGCTACCATTTCCGGTCTTCTGTGGGAGGGGGTTGTATTATCTCCCTCTGGTTTTTTTTTTTAATTTGACATTTATAGTTATTAGGATAACCACATTCATTATTTCCTGCTATTGTAACATTCTGTGTTTGAAGTAATCCAGTGTTAACCTTGAATTGTAATGCTTTATCATTAGTACTAGTGCTTGATATTCAAAAGAAATTGTAGCTCTATATGGATTTTACTTTAGTGTGTAAAGAGTGGAGGAGGGTAGATATTTGTTTTTATCTGGAGGTAAAATGTACTTAAAGATTGAATTTATTAATGCTGAAATGATGGATTCATTACTTTTTTGATTTTGACCATTAATCTCATTGTCTTTGTTTGAGAAAAATATCAAGAAATTAATCCTAATATAAAATTTGTTTTTATTGAGTTAAAATTAAAGTAAAAGGAAAGGTTGTTTTCATTAAATGTTGATTTGTACTAAAAGATTAAATTAATTTCTTGGCCAATTTCTAAATTATTAACAAGTTCTGCTGTATATAATTCAGGAATGTTGATTGATTTATTACATTTTCCTTATTAAAATGCTAATCTTATTGCCCTTGATTGTAAAAGGCAGTAAGAATTTAATTCTGATATATAATTGGCACTTATTGAGAACATATTTTATAACCAGGGGTCAAAATTCCTGCATTATTCAATGAGTCAGCTCACAATTGCAATCTTGAAAAACAGGTGTATTAATGTATTTTTATTTTTCTTTGATAAAAAATATTCCCATTTATGAAGGGGGGGGCTCAGATTTAAAGTTGTATCTGTTGGAAAAGTGACAGATTGATAACAAGTCTTCTTCTGATTATGATTAATGTTAAGAAGTGCTTTAAAATGCAATAACACAGTCATCAATCATCACAATTAAAGTTGTTTGTTTGAATAAGCTGGGTTTTTTTTTCTTCTTTCTTTTCTGATCAGGGGAAAAACAAGTCCCACTATAAAACAGAATTATCAACGATAATATTGGAATAAAATATTGACCTGCATTCCATTGTGGTTATTATATCAGTGAATCATATATGTTAATATCTTGTTATTCCGTATGATTAAGATAAGTCTGGTGATAATGTCTGTATCATTTCTGCTTCGAATTAGTTAAGCCATGTGAAAAACACTTTTATGACTAATTCTTGTGGTTCCTGGAATGGGATAGGTGTTTTCGCGCCGTGCTGTCCGGACACAATACAAATATGGATTGGTTTGCTGTGTGTGTGTTGGTAGTGCCTAGGTTAGTGAAAATTTGTGCTTTTGAATCAGTGGTGGTTTGTGCCTGCTACTGCTAGTGCTCAGAGTTCTTTAATTTATGTCAGATACATTTTCTGTATCTCTCTCCCCCCTCTCTTCCCTCTGTCCCACCCCCTCACTTAGCTCGGCCCCACCCCCCCCCCCCCCCCCCTCTCTCTCTTTCTCTTCCTCTCTTTCACTTTATCGCCCCCTTTCTCTGTTTCTCTATTTATATATCTTTTTCTGTTACTACTGTGACCCTCTTTCTTTCTCTCTCTCTCTCCATCTTCCTATCTCTCTCTCCATTTTTCTATCTGTCTTTCTCTCTTCCCCTCTGCCTATTTCTTTCTCTCTCTCCTTTCTGTTCCTATGCATCTATCTCTAATTGCTTCTTTCCTTTCCCTTTTCTCTATCTCTTTTTGTTTGCAGTTGTAACAAAAAATTAAAAACAGCACAAATAGATAATCAGGCTAAGTCCTTCAGAAAAACAAACATTTAAAAAAATAGAACTTGATCATGGATTTTTTTGTTAAGAGTTGTGTTTTGAGGAGGGGTGGGGCGTATGTCCAGGGCATGAGTACTGTCACTCAAAGAAGAATACTCAGAATAACCGACATTTTGAGCCGTGTTTTTGTTTTTCTTCCATCACCGATCATCCATCTTAGATTTCATCTCGCATCTGCCCATGTCAAAGTACAAGAATAGACTGTATTGTAATATTGTATTTCAAAATACACATCTGTGAACTCAAATTGTTTGTTTACTCCTTGGCCACGCCCCCTAACTGCCAATCAGACGTCAAAAATATGAAATTGATATTAATGTTTTGGAGGAAGAATTTTACAGGGAGTCTGTTTTGTCACGATGTGGTGGTCTGTAGAATGCATGTTTGTATTATAACACTCTGCATTCCATATTTTGTGAAACATAATAATAAACAACTTAAAAATGTGTAAGAACTCACAGACTCCAGATAGTTTATGCCCAATCCAATGAAGGTTCAGAGCTCTTTGTGTTATTTTATTATATTGCCCAAAATTATAACTTTCACCAAGTGCAAATAGATTCGATTAGTTCCCCAGGGATTATTTTATTATATTGCCTGATATTGCGACTTTAATTAAACCAGTTATAACAAGGAACTCAAAAGGTCTATCGGTTATTATGTTATATTGCCCTAGATAATGACTTTATAATGTTACATTTGTCAATTAATCCACCCCTGTGGATAGATATTTCTTCTTCTGATTTTGAATACCAACTAGGTAAATTCAAGTTGAAGGCTAATGCCTTTAATCTGTTCAGCATTAGGACGCTATGTCCAGAATGCATCTCGACCCGTGATCAAAGCAGTCGGACCTACTCCGAAATACTCGGCTCACTGCGACGGGAACCGAAAGCGACACCACGTTGTCGTGAAGTCCCCTGCCTTGTGCATGCTCTGATTCAGTCTATCGAATTCCACCTTTCTCATTCCATCTCCATCAAGCAGTCCTGAGTTTAGTTGATGGGTATGGGGTGTAATGGGGGGGGGGGGTAACGAGTGGGGTAGTTAATAATAGTAACAATAATTTGATTTGATTTATTTATTTCCACATTCCAATAACAAAAATATATACGAGTGTTATCATTTTTTCTCAGCATACATGTAACATAACAATAAGCAAATGACAAAATGAATAACATATGCATACATACATTCTAACAATCCAATTGAAATATATTTATACCTGATAAATTTTTTCTTTATTTAATTATTAAAACAAATAGCAGAAAAATATATATACATTTATTGACATAATACATTTTGAAATGTGGGAGACCTCCATCTTAAGCTTAGAGCTTGAAATTGATAAAGGCCTTGAAAGGAAAGGGGAAGGAAAACCAGACAAACAGTGCAATAATAATAATATACATAAGTTATCGAGTGCAAATTCATCTAGTTGCCTATATATGACCCTAGCTTTAATTAGCTTTAGCTGCTTTATAAGGTGATTGGTGCATTCAAGAAATTAATCCTATACCAGGTACCCACCCATTCACCCCCACAGTGCAGTGTGGATCAATTGCATGCTGATGGATAGTGTGCCAATGGCAGGGATTTGAACCCATGACCCTCTGTCTCGAGGTGAGAGTCAGAACCTTCAGGCCACAGTGCTCCCTTTAATTCCTGCTATAAAGTGGGGTGTGTTTTAAGACTATATATATGTAAGAAAAAGGAACTTGGATGCCTTGCAATATTTGTGCAAGTGTCATTTCCCCAAGGCCTGCATGCTAATAACTGTTGCTATGTCAGGAAACACTCCCCCTTACCAAGACAAACTCGCAATCAAAAAATGAACTTAGTAAATTAATCAATTCAAGCTCTTGTTGAAACCAATAGTACAATATTCTTCCCCCTTATCCCACCTATGCACCATGGCCAAGCATTCAACATAGCACCCTACCCCGGCAGGAGAAAGTCAGTGAACTTTCTCGAAAGGTTTTCGTTAACTGCCCGGCTAATTTGATTTGGCTGGCAGGATCGGGAATCCAAGCACATCGCCTTAATACGATCAGAAGCTTTGAAATGCTTTTAGTGGGGCTCATTTGTTACATCGTGTCAGGACCGAATAGCATCTATCCCATATCTTATTTTCTCTTTTATTTCTTCTAGTGTTTCATGTGCTTGAGGTAGAGATGTCTCTCATATTCTCTCAAGTATAGAATGGAAGAAGTAAAACTCAAAGTAGAGTCATATTGAATTTAGTCTATTTTTTTTAAACGTTGATTTTGAGCACCATCCAGAACTAAGCTTGCAAAATAAACAGGTTTTATATCTACACCGAACCAAAATTGATTTTTATTTCTTTCATTCTATATTATTATTATATCATTATGGTAATAATGGATCTCTCAGGTATAAATATATGGTCCTCCAAGGCAAATATCTTTATTTTCATGTTTTATTTTAATTAATTTGTTTCTTACATCAGAATGGGACTTCATGATATGTGTTTGTAAATTGAAGTTATAAAGGCATCACTTTTAGAGTGTGCATAGGACTACCGGGCACCCCTCTCTGATGTGAATAGGGGTAATATGCACCCCTGCTCTCTGGAGAATCGGTACCAGATGCTATGCCGACCACCCTCTCTTGCCCCCCTCCTCTGCTCACGGAATCCGTATTCAAAACCTTAACAAAAATCCCCTTGGTGATTGCGGGGCTCAGAAACCTTGCCTGACATCTCGAAACCTCCCCTCCGTCCCTCAAAACCTCATCACAAATACCTGAGCAGAATGTGTTTCCCTGCGAATACCAGTAGGATTGGTCAACGGTGCCAACTTGTATCCAGTTCTGGAATAACACACAGATCCTTCATTACCAGTAGAGCCCAAAGGAAGTTGCTGGTCTGATGGTGGTGTTTTTCAGTGAAAACTTTGGTGACAACACCTTTGGTTGTTACTTTTACCATGGACCTAGATGCTTATACACTCTGGTGTTTTGTTCAATCTCTGTATGGTGTAATGTTAACACCTCAGGGTGTGGTCCTCTAGGGACACCAACTGCTGTCAGTTTTAACACCAAAGTTCTTAAAGTGTTGATGTGCTGATTGTTTTGGTGTCGCCTGGATCCACAGCATCTGTCGATGTGAAAGTCTGTGTGACAGGAGATGTGAACCCAGGCCTACAGTTCTCTTTGGATTCTATTTCTCCCGAAAGGAATATCTACAACTGTTCTATTGCCATTTGTCTGATTGGATAATTCCAGGATGTGTGTTATCTGCGAATCCTTACCCAGGTGAAAAAACATGAGGGCTTTCTGCGCAAATTGAGAGCTCAAAGTATTGAAGTCTGTCTTGTACCAATTTCATACTGAGCTGCAGGACGTTCCTTTCCCACAGACTTCCATACAAAATTCCCGGATGGGGGGGGGGAGAATTATTTTGATCATGCACATTTTCATAAATCTTTTTTTTTAATGAGAGCAGTGATGGTTGTTCATTGTGTTAAGAGAGAGGGAGACAGAGAGGGTGCCTGTTGTCATGTTAACAGGATGATGACAGAATGAGATGAATGTGATGTACTGATGGGAAGAGAGGTGTGTTCATTAGGAATAGAATACATCCCATTACATTGGTGAAAGTGGTCAAAGATACCCATTGGATAGAAGTTTTTTATGGTAACTCTGCCATTCAATGGTAAATTCCATGGAATCCTTTGCTTTGATTGGCCACTGAGCCTTGTTACCATGGGAGATACTATCAGAGGGTAAAGTTACTGTAATGGTAACTTTTATGCAACAGGATATGGGCTTATAGATAAATGTAGTAAAAAAAAATGTATTCAAATATATGTGTGAAGATGTGCGTTGAAGACTGTTGCCAGTTATGAGTTGGAATTTTAATAATGTTTGTTTACTTCAATGCAGCAACTGTATCATATTAATCCTTCATTTTATCACTCAAATGTCGCTAATGATAATTTTTCTCTCTCTCTTTCCGTTTCTTTTTATATTTTTCCTGTTGGACAAAAATAGGTAAGTGATAAATTTACCTGATAATGTTTCTTTTATAAACCATTATTTCAATTTGCTTTCACCATTGTTTTATTGTCATGGATATTATAAGATAAGTACAGTAAGCGAGCATTGATTAATTTGTTTTTCTACACATTATATGTTTTAACAATTTAACACTCAAAGGAATTTGTTGTAAATTATGTTGTATGAAAATAAAAATGTATTCAATGCTCAGCATTGCCCCAGAAAAGGAAATAAAATGATTTTTATTTTTGAAGGAGATAATTTTATATCCTATTCAAAATCTATGTAAAGAATAATGAGCTTTCATTTACTGTAATCTAATTGAAAGGCAATAGATATTAAATTATATATAGTTCTCCTTTTTATACACTTTTATCCCCTGAAGCAATGCTATCTTTGCTGCTTGAAATAATAGCATTATTTCACCGACAAGGAACCCGCAATCCCTCTCTTAAATCTCCCAACACCATCCTTGTCTTGCCTCACACACAATAGTGATCAAATACTTGCCTTTTAACCTTTTTACCAATCCTCAATAGAATTGTATCATGGACAACATCTGTGCAAGAAAAGCAGATTTGCTGGATTTTGACGATATCAAGATTGAACTTTCTTTTAATATATTTGAATATATACTCTTAAAAATGTTTTTACTGTATTTGCAGCAGAGGGATTTTGAATAGAGATACTTGGAAGCTTATCCAACTTAAAATGTTAATAGATTCTAATCTCTGGCACAATTATCGCATTTCCCCTTGTATTTCATACAACAACAACAAATATATAGACAAAACAGAATGTTCAGCGTAGATTTAAAAGATAAATATTTTACTAGTTTATAAAGAAATGTATTTGTTAGAATAGACTTTGGTAAATGTTGAACCTTTCCCTTGAAATTGATACCAGATGGATAAACAAAATCAATCAGTTATTTTTGTCACAAATGTTAGTTTCCATTTTATGGGTAATATCAACTTCAATTTCAGTCATACATTAAAGGTAAAAGACACATGCAGCAAGCAATTATTATATCAGAAAGCCTTTTAAATCGAGGCTAATTGTCAAAATTTTATCGTACAGCTCTAGATCTGGTACATTATTTTGTAAACTTATCTTTGTAAAATTATGAAATCTTAGCTCAAAATCGATAATTCTGATAACTAACACAGAAAAGCATATGTGGACGGTGTATTGATATTGCTTCGAAAACATACCATACATTTGATGGAATTCCGTGCTTATTTTGCTCATTTCTCAGCAATTATGCATTTCCTTCCAGAGCTATTTGGCACATATTTTTTTATTCATACATACGAACACTTTGGTGGTAATTTCATTGTATTCTGTTCGAACTTATTTTGAGATCGTTACCGCAACTTGTATTTATCTTTAAACTTCCATTTCAATTTTCAATCAATGAACTTCAGATTTTGAGAAATAATGAATTTCCTAACTCTGCTGGGAAGAATTCATCTCATTCTTTTTCCCCATAACATGTTTATGCCATTATGCCATGCACATTGTTTTTCCCTGGAAATATGATTTAATTGAATTGCGCCAACAAGGAAAGAACGGAGCATTCATGTTGTAATTGCTTTACTTCTCTCTTGGGGATTTTGAAAGAGAGAGGACATTTTTTTGGCTAACCAGGGAAAGAGGCAGTTTTACTCGCGTCTAATTGTTTTTTATTTCTTCCTTTGCCAGTTTTTGCAAAATGATGCGTGAATTGTATAAAATTCATGAGCTTAGGGTCTTATGATTTATTTAATCCTAAAATCTTACTTTAAAAAGAAATTAGGGGGAGGGGTGTGTGGCCTTTTTTTGATAGAAAAAATAGCTATCAATCCAATCTGTGCATGATAGTTTTTCAATATTAGCCTAGTATTTGGTTCTTGTTTCTCGGTATTTCTGGCAGGTATACTGTCAGAAGAAAACTTGTCTACTTTCCGCAAAGTTGATACCTCCCTTTAAACGTCCCCTGGCTGAGACACACATGTTTCTATTCAAAGCATCGGCCCCTCCGGGAGCGAGACACATCTGTCAAAATGTGTCAAAAAATGAATCTATTTATTTGTGATTGAGCGGTGCGCCTGCATATGGAATGATTTACCTATTTTCATGTTTCTGATCCATGTGGTCCAAAACACTTGAGCTTTGTGAAATATTCGGAATGTTGCCTTTTGTGGCAGGTGAATGTTTTCGTGGAATCCTTATTTGGACATGTTGTCAGTCATTTTCATTCCCCAGCTGGGTTTGAAATATTTTTATTGGGACTGGAATTGTTAACCTTTTTTTTTTCATTTTTCATTGAAAATATATTTTTACTTTTTATGGAACCATGGTAAGGCAACTGTTCAAGCGAAATTTGTTAAAGGCCTAAATAATTAGATATGGGGAATTTAGAGTTATTATTCATAACACAAATATAGATTTTCAACGTTTCTGTGGTTCTATATTAATTACATTCTGTGTACACCAAATCACAAACATGATGACATCAGATAAATATGAATATTTTTGTTCATTTCCTGTCCTGATTTTAATCACCTTTAGGACAAGAACGAAATCATAAAAAATATATAAAAAATCAACCACTGCCCCCTGAAATGACCACAATGAAGTAAGTTAATGATCTGAAACCTTTTTGATTCAAATTATTGCCCTATTTCGTCAATAAACCTCATATTTTTCAGCCCCCATAACGACCAAACCATCATTGAAACAAGATCCACACAAAGAGCCAACCACATCTTTGTGCAGGCTTGCCTATCTCCCATTCACTCAAGGACAGAAACTTGTATTTACAATATTAAAGTTAATCTTTTTTAGTTTTGACTCTGGTGTAAATGAGTCACTAACTTTACCTTCGAATTACTACATGACTCTTATGGCAATTTACACCAAACCTGAATGTTTATTTGTCTTATTGTTGGGTTTATATTTTAACCATCCTATAATTTATATATCTATGTACCAACTGTCGGTTAAAACCAGATGTATGCATATTGAATTCAGATTGTAATCAACCACCTTCGGGGTTGGTTAATTATTTTTCGTAAATATTGAACCCCATTTTTTCTGATGCAGAGATGATGTGATGATCCTTCATTATTTTCAATAAGCATTTGTTTGCTCTCTTTCCCATTCTCCTTTAATTCTCCAAAACTCTTTTAATGTAACATGTATTTATATCACATTGCATCTTTCCTACTTCAACATCAGCATAAGAGGATATCAATGTTTAGCACTCATGGTATGAAGGACCCCTCTTCTGTTTACACCCCCAACAACGTTAACGTAAAAGCTGGAAATATTTTGTGACGTGAAAGGGTGTTTTGTTCTATCTCGTCTCGTGTCTGTTATCATATTTTCATTCCCGCCATGCCGCGCTTGATTGGTCAAGCGCACGATGGCGCTGTTGTATTTGCAAATTACAAAATGATCATGAGGATTTTTGTCATCTTCCTGGGAGATCAGTGACAATTATTTAGAGTTGTTTTGGAAATGGATTTATGATGGCCTTTATTGTTTTCATATTTGATTTTATTGTTTGAATTTATTGATGATTATGCTGATAACAAGTGCCTGTTGCCTAACCTACACTTTATAAATCTTGTCTTTTATCATATTTATAATGTAACAATTATTGAAAGCTGTTTTAGAATTATATTTTTTATGGTTTTTATTGTATTATTTGATTATATTGGTGATGATGTTGATTCACAGATTGTCACAGTGTATGTTACCTAAACTGCATTGTATTTTTATCGAGCATTATCAGGGACTCGATTTTAAGGCGCGCGAGAGCGATCGCGCGCTACATGCGCGCCTTAATCCATTTTTGGTAGCGCGATTTATAGCGCGCCTCGCGATAGCTGACCTGCGCGAAAATGCCTAAAGTCGCCCTCGAAATCACCCAAAATCATGCTTTCGGGGGCGACATAAAATCTGAATGTCGCCCCCGAAATTATTGCCGAGTGATAACTACTCAACCGCCCACTAGTGCCATATGCTCGAGCTCCGCTTACCATTTAAAAACCATCCAAAATCCACACTCAAAACCACGAATAAGCCTTAAAAGTAGCGAGTAGCGCAGTTTCAAATTCCGAAGTTGCGTTATTTTTTCTGTACCACGTATTTCCATACACATGGTACCAGGTATGGAAAAAAAAATCAACGCAACGGTCGGGAAAGAGTTGCATGTATAGGGGTCCATTATGACTACCACCGTGTGCCATTTCGAATGCACATGTTTCCCCTACAGATATCACAATTCTGTGATAAAATAATTCGAAATACACAGGAAATAAATCCCAGAGTCTAGTAACCTAGCATTGGTGAGTTGTCATTCGGCTTTGCTTTTCAAAACGGCTTATTAACTTCCAAAATAAGTTATCTAATTTATCAATTATAACTAAAAAAATCATTTGTTTTCTTTTTCTAGGGGATGAGGTATTATATCAGACAATAAATCATCAAACAAAGCTCCATCTTTTTTACAAGGACGGCGGCAGGCTCACGCATTGGCACTTTTACTAGCTAGCCAGTTGGAGCTCTGTCTCTCTGCCAGAGCTCTGGGGGACAATTCGCTCAGTAAAGGCCTCAATGATGGTGATTTTCTGTTTCAGACAGAGTTTACATTTCAGGAATATTATTCAAAACTGCCAATAAAGTTTGATGATTTCTTCATTGTCATGTATATTTAAGTTCTTAATGAATACATTCTCACCAAATTTAGACTCCCCCATAGAGAAATTAAATTTTCATGGAGATCTGCGTTTTCAAAGAACTTCAGGAAAAGTTAGGGTATGTGATGGGCCTTTATTACATGTACATGGCTGACTAGGGTATTGTACTGGAATAAATGGAGTAGAAATTAGATATTGAATTCATTTATATCCAAGTCCAACTCACAGTCACACACACACCCACACACACCCACCCATCCACACACACCCACATCCAAGATTCTAAACATGATAAATAACTTTAAAAATCATACAATATTTAATATTAAACAAAAAGTAATAATTCCTTAATAAGTGAACAGGTATTCCTCAAAATACAAAAAAGTAGCATTTAAAAAGAGCCCCCGAAATTTGACAAAAAAATTAAAATGGAGCCCCCGAAAAAAAAAAAAAAATTGTCAGTGACTTAACTTTTAGCCAAGTCAAAACCTAACTAAAACAGGTTTTACAACACACAATCTAATTACAATACATTGTAAAACAATTATAAATACTTCCTTTGGTTGTTGATTGTAATTTTATAGTACATACATTTCCTCCATCCATTTTGTTAATTGGGCAAAAAGCTCCCCTTGTACGTTGAAGAAGAGCTTCTTGAAATGCTCCTCTACCGCTCTCCTTAAAAGTTCTAGGAGAGCTTTTTATTGCTCCCCTTATAATTATAAAACCGAGTCCCTGCATTATATTATCATTCACCACAAATTGAAAGGCAATCACTTGACTATATTAAATCTTCACAAAATGAAGGGGGAAAACATTCATGCAAATAAAGCATCTTCATTTAAATTCTGTTTGGAGTCATGAATATGGAATAAAATTTTGTGGTGTCCAGTGATGCAAAGATGGTCATTGCAGGAAGTTTATATTTAGTAGGTGAAAACCACAATTATTCAAACCAGTTATAAAAATAGCATGTGAATGACTTAACAAATATTGTTTAAAATTAGTAACATTCATATTGTTAAAATTTCATGAAGTATTGTTTTAACACAATGTACTTGGACCTACACATACATGTTAGGCCTAAATTGTTGTGTTTTGAAATAAATCTATTACATTCCCTATGAAAAGGCATTTGCAAAAAACAACTGTCTATTAAAAAATTAGAATATTGCTACCTAGCTGCACTGAATATAACCTGTTATGTACTACTGGTAAACAACCATGACACAAACAGGTTACAAACAAATTCTTTGTATTTTTTTTTCATAGAAATGAAAGATAGACATGTTTATTGAACTATGCAATAGATTATGCATACATCTTTTGTTGAATAAATCGGTCATGACAGGAATCCAATCAGCTTTTCTATTTGTTGCCATGTTAGGCAACCATTTGGGCTTCCTCTCAGATTGTTAGGAGGATCATTGTTGTAAAAGTATGCTTGGAACTTGAATAGTTATTTTACAAGAGTGAAACTAAATGCCTCAGAAATATGTGAACTCCTGTTTGAAATCAAGCCCTAGTGAAGTACACACCCACTCATATTGTTTAAAAGCACTTCTACACAAGGCCTTATGAAATATACATCACAATGAAATATACCTCACAGTGAAATATACCTCACAATGAAATATACATTACAATAGAAATTTACATCATAATGAAATATTCATCTTGTGGTCAGAGAAACTATTCTCTTCCTGTTGATTAGAAGTGATGTCATAGAAACCAACAATTCCTCTGTTCTCCGTTCTCAAAATTCGGTCCTAGACAACTTGAAAACACTTTTGCGGATTTTTGCATTTAAATTTATTCGGAGAGATGAAGTCAACATTTTTTAGGTGATTGATTAAATTTCTCATTTTGGAAGGAAGTAAACACTGAAACTCCCAACTGAGGGGGCCCTAAGCTTTGACATTTCTCAGCCAACCGTTAAACTTCAGTAAGCAGTAACAAAAGTTAAGCTTGTTTACAACTCCTGGGTATTCTAATAACTTTGCAAAGAAAGCAATGAAGAGAGCCATTATTTGGAGCTTTATTTTGTGAATTGATAGACAGTGAGTTTTGTGATTATTCTGCCTTGGTAAAGTGCCACTGGAAGTTACAAATAAAGTGTTTTCCGAATACTTTGACTTTTTACAATTTTTCTGTGGGCAGAGCACAGGAAGCTCTCATGTTATGTCGCTGCTCTGAAAGGATGTTGAGAGAATTCTGTTTCTTTTGCGGAAGCTGTCCTTCAATTCATCGAATAGACAATCTACAATTCAAGACTGGAGAAAAGTTTACAGAATGTTTAAAGTGAACTAAATACCTTGGTGTCATTAATTTAAGATAAAAGTGGACGTGATTGTGAATATCCAACTTTGATTTGGATGTACCAGAGGAGTACCGTTTAACTTTATGTCGCCAACGCTGTTACTTCTGCAGAAAGAATTCCTGAAATCATATATTTTGCTGATCGGATGATTATAGGTATTGTGAGGCCAATGGCCAATGCTCTGAATACGGAAGACATGGTGCTATGGAGTTAATACAGTATGTTTGACCAGCAATAATTTCAACAATTTCAGTTGGTGGAAAAGCTCTTAATTTGCATGAGAACTGAAGGAGATAGTTTTGGAATATCATCTATCTGGTGTCAGGAATATCTAAGAAACCTTGAGGGAATCTCAAAGGCACTGCACCAAAGCTTTAGATAGTGCTTGGACACCTAGTGGGTCCCAAAATGGCACCTATGGGTTCCTCTGAAATACCCACTAAGGTACCCCTTGACACTTTGGGGGTGCCGCCCCGCCCTCGTCCCACCAGCATGCCCATCCCCCAGCTCAATCTGGTTGGGTGTCGCTACGAACCTTACGTCCCGCCCTCCAGTGTCCGAGGCGGGCAGCACATCCGGGACCGGAGCTGGTCCACCTGGTCAAGGCAGAGTGTCCACTCTACTCATGTTGGTAGTGTAGGTGGAAGGGTGAGTGGTCAGCATTCTGACTTTTATTCTCTAGCCTCGTTGAAAGCTTTTCTTGCATACATAATGATCTCTGACTGTTACTACGATAATGTGCAAAATATATTGTAACCAAAGGGTTGCAAACAGTCACTGCCCAATGGTGAAACCTTGAATGACCAATCTCTTAACTCAATATTTAGCTGATTTCATAACAATCTCTTATATGATGCACTATTGTCCACAAAGTAATAGCTAGCTGTTGCTATTTCAGGCAAGCTTCTTATAAGCCTTATACTTATCCAGAACAAACTTTGCAGAAACTTGTTTGTGCTATTGGTGTTATAAAATCTTGATAAAATTTTAATCTGTAATTTTTTCTGCATTCAATACCCAATTTCTAAGAATAAGAATATGAGAGTAACTGATAAGCTGTTGCTATCACAGGCAAACTTCTGGCGGAACATGTTTGACTTCACGGTGTAATAAAGTCTTCTACAGTCAATATTTAATATTTAATTCTGTCTGCATTCAATGCCCAATTTCTAAGAATATGAATCAAAGAGTAACTGATTAGCTGTCGGTATCTCAGGCAAGCTTCAGACAGAACAAAACTTGTGTTATCGGTGTAATAAAGTCTTCTACATTCAAAGTTTAATACTTAATTCTGTCTGCATTCAATACCTAATTTCAAGGAACCAGAGGGTACCTGATTACTTGTTGCTATTTCAGGCAAGCTTCTTGCAACCTTGGTAGTTATCGAGAGCAAATATAGAACATATCTGCATTATAAGTTGAAGTTTAATCTTTAATTCTGTCTGCACTCAATACTCGATTTCAAGGAATCAGAGATTAGTGGTTGAAAAAAAGCATATCCCTTATTTATTAAAGTAATTGTCATCCGACTACAAGATTTTAACGCTTGGCGGCTGCGGAACCTAGCTCAGGTATCCAAACCGTCTAAAATCACCAGACTAGATGCAATCAGGAAACGTAATTCTTTGCTTGATCTTGAAAACTTCTGAAACGTGATCAACAGCTATGATTGAAAACCTGTATTCTTTTGGCTCTCTGAGGGTCATGTACACAAAAAGTAATTAGTTTGGACCTCAAATCACTTTTAATTTCTTTTTTTTCTTCATACTTTGATTGCAATCTTTATTTTTTTGCCTCGCAAAAACAAACCATGAAGGAATGTGTTTTCATATAGTAGGGAATGTAAGGTCTCCTCCACAAATTGAGAAAAATGTGAGAGTTAGATTTTGAGAACATATGATAACAAAAAGTGATATTGTTTCTCGATTGCATTGAGAAATGAATTAACTTTCTTACAAATACATTTTGCATTCATGTAAAAATATGAGAACTAAAATCAATATTTAAAGTTATTCCACTTTTAGAGAAATGAAAGCAAAATAATGATGAT
This sequence comes from Lytechinus pictus, assembly GCF_037042905.1. NCBI lineage: Eukaryota > Metazoa > Echinodermata > Echinoidea > Temnopleuroida > Toxopneustidae > Lytechinus > Lytechinus pictus. The sequence continues at coordinate 14,915,665 of NC_087263.1, read as the reverse complement.
GCAAAATACTTTGATTGTTGCTAGGGAGATGTAAATATAAACCAGCACAATTCTTGTTTTCCATATTTATTTCATTTATTGAATGTATTGATTAGGGAGAGGAATGTTAACTAATCAAGTGATTCAGGTTTTTTTTTTTTTTTTTTTTTTTTTTTTTGGGGGGGGTCTTTACCTAGAACCTATTTCTCTCAAAACTGCAAGTAATAGATGAACTACAATATTTGGAATCCAGTTTAAGTGTGTATAGTTTTTGTTACTATGCACAGTAAAACATTTGACTAGATTTCAGGTTGTCAATAACAGCCTTTGTTTATGAAGTATGAACTATGAATTAAACTTGGAATGTCTGAAGATATTTCCATACCCACCCAATGTATTTGAATCACACATTGCTTGTATAGGGTGGTATAAAGAAAATATATGTCAAGAATGTTAAAGTGTTAATATTTGATACTGCTAAACTTCTTCGGTTCATTTTATTGTCATGCACAATTAAAAACCTGTAATGGCTTTTAAACTCCCCAAAGATCTTTTTACAGGACTTAAATGAAAAGAGCTTTCATGTGATTAACAATTTTAAGGGGAAAATGAGGAATTACCAAGATTTATCGTCCAGATTAGTATTAAAATCTGGGTTTTAAGCTGTACTTAATTTGCAGACTGGCGACTGGAAGTATTTCATATGTTTCGTAAATCCTACTTTGTCTATTAGAATTAGAGGGAATTGGTGAATTGTACTGGAATAGATATTATAGAGTGAATCTTGATTTATTTTAGAGCATTCTGTAAAAGAATAGGAGCGAATTTCCACTCTTTTTCTCTACCTCATGGTAAAAGGAAAAATACATGGTGAAAGCAGGGAAGTGTAATAACACTTCCCTGGTGAAAGTAAAAGAATAACATTCTGTAATTATGTATCACTTAATAGATAGAATATCTATGAGGGGCAAAAAAATGTTATTTGGATTCAGATTAGCAAGAAGACAGTGTCGGCATATCCTCCTCTCCCTGGGGAGTATTCCAGTGGCACTAGCATTAACATTTTGAGAAGTAGATTTGAAATTGTCTTTATACTTTCTAAAGCAGAGAGATTTGATTAACAGTTGCAAAGAGGTCGTACATCTGCACATCTTCCACTCCCTGGGGAGTATTTATGTGGCTTGCTCATTATCACCTTGATGTAGATTTGAAATAATCTTTGTATTTTCATAGCTAAAGCTGAGGGATTAGATTCAAATTTGTGAGGAGATCATGTTTCTGCACATCTTCACTCCCTGGGGAGTATTATGTCAACTTGAGGAGTAGATTTTAGATAATCAACTATCTGTGCTCATTAAGCGGAGAGATGTAGACAAAAAGATCAGCTGAAGTACAAAATAGTGACTAGTCCCTTTATCAAGAAACAGACGAGAGATGATTGCAAAATATCATCTCGGCCTACTTCTCCACTTGTTTGAGAGAAAACAGACATCCCACTGTCCGCTTTGAAGAGTTAATCATCGTCCTTCGGAGTGCGATAAAGCTTTTATAACCCAGGTTGATAGCCCATATATTCTGGCTGCTTGTGATAGGGATGAAAAGCAAATTACTTTTTATGTAGGCATTGTAAAGTTCAGGGGTAAAACTCGGGAGAATGGATTGTGACCCCAAATGCACTTATCTCCTACATCTGGTCAGTTCTTCGTGTCCCCCTCCCCCCCCCCCGTCTATTTTCTCTCTCTCCCTCTCCTTCAAGTCAATACATGTATATTGTATCAAAATAATCAGAGCTAGATCGAAGTTCATATTTCCTGTGGGGAGGGGGGGGGGGTTAGATTTGATTTGTTTTTGTTTTTTGTCCTTTTTTTTTTTTAGAGTTGCAGTTGATATTGATGCAATTAATTATGGATTTGTTTCTTGCAGCATCATGAGTCTGTGCTTATCATACATTTTTTGTGTTTTGTTATCTTAAATATTGTAATTATTTAGGGGCCTACTTATCATCTATAGCTTATTCTCTTTTTTGGGGGGGGGTAAATCTGCTTTATTTACTTGTAAATATTGTGTAACTTGCATTTTAATTTTAAAAAATTACAGATATTTCCCCTTTGATGTCCATAATAAGTTTCGGTTTCTATTTCGAGTATCAATGTTCTTTGTCAGAAATTCTGATCAATCGTTGGTATGTCCAGTGATCTACCTATCTGGAGTCTGGAGAAGGGGTCGTGCCATTGACAAGGGGTTTACAGATGATGACAGTCGGGGTTTTTCTTTCGCCCTGATTGGAAATTCTTGTTAGGATCATCCGTCATTAGAGATAGTCTTCCTTGGCCATCAAGACATGTGGCCCCAGAAAGGGTGGGCATTGCAAAGAAATTGAGAAGAACTTTGAGAAGAAGATCTGCTGTATCTGAGACTACATCGACAGATGGGTCTTCATCGGCCCACGTTTGCTCAGAAAATTTGAAATTCTAGCTCGATTGTGCCATGGTATCATGTTAACTTGAGAATGAATTTTATACAGAGCTTAAGTCCCCGTTGTCCATACACAGTAAAAACGCTGTTTAAGATTTTATACAACGCTGTTTACTATATGAACCTTATTTGTTTAACCGTTTAAACAATCATGTTTAATTTATTGAAAATTAGATATTGAAAATTAAACTTTGTTGCTTAAGATTTAAACACTTGTTTAAACTGTTTAAACAATTACTGTAAGGTTCATATAGTAAACAGCGTTGTATAATTTTGTTTTACTGTGTAAGCTCAAATTGAGCAAATGTCATTGAGGAGTAGAGGTAGTTCCAACACTGTATGATAATCTTGCACTTACAAATGAATTGAAACAAACCAAACCCCAACTCCACAAGTTTGGGAATAAGCATGCAGCTAGTTTATCAAATAATTTGCTACTTTCTACTTTGTAAGAAACAATTGAAGTAAACTTGTAAATTCAAGTCAAATCCCACAAATATAAGTTGTTTCTAGTCAATAATTCTGTCCAGGTACTCTTGTGAATTAGAATCAGGAGCTGTCTTCAAATTTCAGGCCGATGATGGAATGCCTCTAGTGTACGTCTTTCGGAATGAATATCGCGATATATCAACGGTGACGCAAGAGTGAGAGAAAGTCATAATATCTGATTATCTCATGTTACTGCAGCCCAAGATGCCAAGTATTGACAAACCCCGGATCAAACTTTATTAGCTTCCATCGGATGTGAGAGCAAGAGGGACGTTGGATGCATGCATTGAGTGTGTGTTCCATCGCCCTTCTAGCTCCAAGATGATGCTATGTGCCTAGGATGTTCTGATGGAGATGCACTCTCATAGATAAGCACTGTGCCTTCTTCTTTTGTACTATTTCCTTGTTAAAACGAATGTACATCACAAGGTTAAGCAATAATGGAGCGTTGTGGCCCAGTGGATTAGTCTTCTGACTTTGAAACAGAGGGTCGTGGGTTCGAATCCCAGCCTCATCCACATTGTGCTGCACTCAACCCAGGTGAGGTGAATGGGTAGGAAGAAATTCCTTGAATGCTTGAGCGCCTAATCAGCTCAGCTAAAGCCGGGGTAATAATGATAGCAGGGCCCGCTGGTAGAACAGTTTTGAAACTGAAGTGGTTACCCTGGGTAAATGTACCTATATTATTATTATTATTATTATAATAATTCCTCTTTTATATTATTATAATATTAAAGACATATGTTGTCATCAAGAAGATAGTGTATTGTCATTAACCTGTTCACTACTACATTATTTGGTTTCCCTAGGCTTTGTACAAATTCATTTCATTCATTTTTTCAATTTCTAACAATATGATAGGCCTGTGTCTTCATAACTTTAGGCTCACTTTTTAGACCAGAGAAATATGCTCAGCATCATCATCACCTATATCCATGGGCGTAAATATATGATGTGTTTACTATTCAAATGGGAGGGGGATGACACAATAATTCACCCCCCCCCCTCCTGAACAATAGGTCCGCTGCTTGGATTTACACCAGTGCCGACATCATTGTCTCATCAACATCGTCACCGTCCTCATCATCACCATCATCTTCTTCATCATTCATCATCTCTTACTGATGCACATGCAAAAAAAATGTCCTTTGTTCCTTAAAACTTTTTTTCTTGTTCATGAGATGGAAAAGAATCAACAACTTTTAGAATATAAAGAATAGCTACGGACCGGACCGACCGAAGGATTAGACAGAATATCTGTCTAAATTCTTCCTCGAGGCGGACTACCAAGAGAAATTACTTCTCAATTTCCGTTCCCTCAAGGATACAAGTTGACCCTAATAACCTAGATATTACATCAATAAAAGATTGTCTCTGACATTTAGACGAAAGCATAATAGCCGCCAGCAATTGTCTGTATGAAAATAATGTGATTTCGCCAGAAACATATCAGAGCACTATGTCTTTCAGTTTGGAACATCGGACATATGCTGTCTAGTCTAGGCTTTCAAGCAACTGATTTTCATGATGTAAGATTATGACAGATTTGGGAGAGAATGCTAATATTAATAGGCATTGTTTGTGCTAATATTGTTTTATATCACAAAGATAATGATTGTGATGATGATGATGATGAAGATGATGATGATGATGATGATGATGATGATGATGAAGATGATGATGATGATGATGATGATGATGATGATGAAGATGATGATGATGATGATGATGATAAGGAGGATGATGAGGATGATGATGATGGTGGTGGTGGTGGTGGTGGTGTTGGTGGTGGTGGTGGTGGTGGTGGTGGTGGTGGTGGTGGTGGTGGTGGTGGTGGTGATGATGATGATGATGATGACAGTGATAATGATGATAATGATGATGATGATGATGATGATGAAGATGAGGATGATGATGATGATTGATGATGATGGTGATGATGATGATGATGATGATGATGATGATGATGATGATGATGATGATGATGATGATGATGATGGTGGTGGTGGTAATGATAGTGGAAGTGGTGCTGATGATGGCCATGATGAGGAGGAGGCGGGGATAAGTTATAGGATCATTACAGTCAAAATGATGCTTACTTGAAAAAAAATATTTCCATGAAAGAATAGTATCAATATTAATGGAAGAATAATATTGATAAAACAACTATACATTTCTATATAAACTGTGTTTGATAGGCCCTATCTAAGATTTTAGTTTAGTATTACTATTAGGAAAGTTTGTCCCTGAATTCACACTAGGCCTACTCTAACACAACTTTCATTCAGAAATATTTTCCTGTTTCATTTGTTGAAGAATGGTCAATAAAACTATTTGAAAAAAATCCAAGAGGAAATGGAATTTATGACATCACTTAAACTTATGTGACAGTTTTATTCAGATATAATATTCATAGCAATTTTCAATGAATACAACTTAAACAATAACACCATTTCCAGTTGATCAGCAAGTAGTACTAAAGTCAACTGTGTTAAGTTGAAAGCAATTATAGTTCATTTGATTGACAGATAAGCCTATTCTTATCAAATCCGAGGATCAGCGATTACCAACTTGTGGTATTTCTGGTTTTAAACATTGTATTTTCATCAATTTATTATTTTATTAACGTCATTGTAGTTAGGAAGTTGTCTTTTATTGAGTATTTACTTTTGGTCACTGTTGGTGAATATTTTCTTTGCTTGGTCACACATTCAATAAATGAACTTGTTATTTTGAACCTTGTAATGGCCATATGAGCAAAATCTTAACATTAAAAAAAATCACTCCTTTCTTTTTTTTGTCTCTATATCAAAACTACCCCCCAGCAACTTTGTTTTTTATTTCATAGTATTCATCAGATATTATGTACAAAACTCCTAACTATCGTTGTGCAGTTTTACTATTTCATTGATTGAAATCACCAATGGCAAATGTCTGCTCAAGAAGGAAAATCATGGGAAATAGATTGTGCATTTATTACTTCTGTATAAATTATAAGTATTTTCACAACATTGGAAACTTTGAAATTCCAGAGGAGATTAAAGCTAGCGAAATCCCAAGGCAGTTCAACAAGGCTAGCTGCACACAAAAGAATATAACATGTTTATCAAGCTCACTAAATGCTTTCATTTCAATCAATTCCTGAATAAAATGCACTTTTTTCTCTCTTCTTTTTCTCAACAAGCTTTTGCAAATATATGCAGTTGCTTTTTCTATTTGCTGTATATTGATTTATACTTTTGCACAAATTTGATCACAAACATGTTATTTGTCAAATCATTTTTTTTTCATTCAGCATTGTATGTTCACTGTTCAAAGATCCAAAACAATTTGTACTTTTATACACTTTTTTTGATCTTCAATCATACAAATATGTTTGCCAACATCATTCTCTCTCTCTCTTGTATTTATCTAAGTAAAGTCTGATGTAATTGAGAAGTTGACATCTATAGTTAGTGTATGATTTGTAATACAAACCTTATCATTTATCAACATAATTTAAGGAAAAATGTATAATTGAGGGGAGTCTGCCCTAAACACATTTCCTGTTATCAAAACAAAATTTTAGCTTTTCAACTTTCATAATATTTTTCCATCATTGTTTGTTAGTCAAGCATGTGATGGTATTTGAGCTTGTTGTTATCCTACGTGTATTTTTCATTCTTTTCTATTGTCTATCTGTATATTGAGATATTTGAAAAATCGTAGGCCCTTTTTAGTCAGGGGTAGATTGTAAATATGGCCATAGGTCAAGTTGTAAAGCCAGGTTCCGTGCGAACTTGTTAATTTATACATCTTTTTCATGCGCAAGCTTGCATGAAATTCTCATGGCCTTCATGATGATATGAAAATATTCAGGAAAGTCTTTTTTGTGGGTTTTTTTTTTCTAATGAACTTTAGCTTTGTAGGCCTTTTAGTCCTTATACTGGAATTTACTTGACTTTATCCTTATTTTTCCATGCACTCCTCTTTAATCCGGTGAACATTGTTCTTGTTGCTTGCCGAGTTGCTTTCTTCAAGATACTTAATTCAATATATTATGTAATATAGATACTAATTTGAAGGAAGACTCTGAAAATTAGATCATTATCGCTTGAATAAAAAAAAACGCTTATTTTCAACATCTCCCTCATACATGTAAGTGCATTGATTGCTTTCTAGGATTGTCTATAATTGGGAAAATATCACTAAAATTCTGGAAATTATCCTTAAAGTTGTGTTTTGATTGTCTGGCTTGTCTTTTTTGAGGGGGTGACCACCCCCCCCCCCCCCCTCTCCCTTTTTTCTGTATTTATTAATGTCACATCAACATTTTGGAAATAAGTGTATTTTCCATTCTCTCATTTTCCAATTTCTGAAAAGATGTTTATTTTCCTTTTCTTGGGATTCTGTTTACAGGTGGACTTAACTCCATAGTGATTCAGAGCCTTCACTCTTTGAACTCGCTTTCGAAGGGGCAAACAGTGTTTACATTTCTTTTAAGGGTGCGGGGGGGGGGGTAAGGGGGTATAAGATACACCCATTCAGGTGTGACTGAATGCCCCTTCTCCACTTCCCCTTCTACGACACTGTTCTCACTACATTCCTAAAACTAGTTTACTGGAAACTAGTTTAGTGAAAACTAGTTAAACGTGTAGTGAGAATGGTTGAAGCGATCTTGAAAGCGATCTTCCAAACCGGTTCAGAAAACCACCTCGCGATGTAGTTTTCAAGATCGCCAGCAAAAGCGATCTTCCAAACTGGTTTCCTGAATCGGTTTCCAGTAAAGAAGTTTTAGAAAACGTAAAGAGAACGGCCTCTACATTTATGCTAATCACCGGCCAATACATACCTTGGGAGCTTTCATGTCTATGAAACACATAGTGATTCTTATTGACAACTGTTATAAGCTTCTAAAATCCTTTCTACTGATTGGCTAAAAGGAAATTGTCTTATTCACAATATGCATATACCGGTATTTCATTAAAACTGCCAATACAAAGAGACAAACAGGGCAGCTAGTGTTTCATGATGCTTCTTGTCCTAGATTTTCACTGACAACTAATATAAGCTACTGAAATCCTTGCATGTGATTGGCTGAAAGCAAATTTGTCAGTGAAAGTTACTAACAAGATGTTTCATGAAACACCCCCATGTCTGCTCTCTTTGCGTTGACAGTTTGTATAAAATGTGTGTGTCTTGTAGTTGAGTTTGAAGCTCAACGAAACCTAAAAAACACCTCGAGAATTTGGAATGATACCAGAGATTGATCAAGCTTGAAACACATTTGGGCTTCCTTTCGACATTGTTTCCCTTATTCATGTTCTCTGCAATCAGAGGGTATAATTAAATCTAGATTATCCCCTAAATTGTTGGATTGTCTCCATGGCAACTTTGTTTTTGTTTATGTTCCTAATCAGGTTTGGAATGTTGGTGTTGACAATTTGAATGACTTCTTATTGTCATTTTATTTAAAGTAACATAAAACCGTGTAGTATGAACAGATTGTTTATATCTGTATTGATATCCGTAGACACACGTTTAGCAAAAATATCTACATTTTCATTTATCTACTTCTCTTGATTTTCTATTTTTTATCAATACACTTGAATTATATCTGTATTGATATCCGTAGACACACGTTTAGCAACAATGTCTACATTTTCATTTCTCTACTATTCTTGATTTTCTCTTTATCAATACACTTGAATTTTGTTAGTTCCCCTCAAAATTTGAACTGCTTGATACTGAAATTCCCATAGTCCCTTTACAAAAAACACTCATTTCATTAGGTAGCATAATAAATACCTTTAAAATGGAATCAATAATTGTGGTTTCTAACTTCTTCCAGCACTAAACAACGAATCTCCTACAAAACCGACTTTTAACAATGTTGAGATTAACTTATGTGCTTATTGTGTAAACCACAAGCTTTGCCCTTCTTGTTCAAAAATACTTTCTATTTGGGGAGTGTTGAACTCTTTTAATCTGACTTGTCAATGTTTTCTTACCATCATGACTTAAGAAAATTAACAGAAGCCCTTGTAGTCTAATGGGTTCTTATGCCAGCAGTGACGTAAATTGTTTTATAAGGATCTGGAGAGGCAAATATTGTCAGGTCATGACCCGCGATATTTGGGTTTAGTTTGTACTGTCAGACAAAACTTAAATTTGTTGTTGATTTGCACTTTTTTCTCTATTAAACATATACAATGGTAGGAGGATTATGAAAGAGATGCACATATATACAGACTTTTTGTAATTCTCAGTTTTTCATTTTGTCTTAATTTTTGAGCAAAAAAATAGACAAGTGTAAAGAAACAGGTTATGTATTTGTTTTTCAAAGGGAGGTTGATATATGTTTGTTTTTATCTTTACTTGTCCCCATTCCATAAAATTAACTCAGCACTGTCAAACAAATACAATTATTTGTTCTGAATACTTTTTGGAACTCAGACCCATATTAACTGTGTTTCTTTCTTTCATTCATTCTTTCTTTCTTTCTATTCCTCCTTTCTATCTTTGTTTCTTCCTCTCTTCTTTAATGAATTACATCACTTTTTCAATTCAAAGAATGATGTTCAAGAGTTCTTTGATATTGATTGCAAAGAAGTCACGTTAAAATATTCAAAAATGTGTTCACTATTTGAAGTCCAAAACTAACCATCTTCAGCCATCCATGCACTTATATGGCTCCATAGAAATCCAGTTCTTGGCTTTCTCGACCTGCCTAAGACTCTTTACAGTCATTGTGCCTGGAGTTCAAGCTAGAGGTTCCAGCTCATAGAGTTCTATCCATAGTCTGGCCCAGTCCTATTGATTAGACCAGGTCCTATTGTCTGATTTTCTAAGGACATGGTACCTCTTGAATGGATGTTGTGGCTTGTAATTGGTATTGATCGCAGGATTAAGGGATTATCCTTATAGATCCTGGGACAAAAGGATGTTCTTAATGATTGATCTTGAGGCATGTGGATGTGAACTCACAGAAAGCTAGTATTATTGCAGCAGTTGATTGGGAGTAGTGGGTGTATATATGGTACATTGCTGATGTACATGTACATTATGGTAAAGCTAAACTTGGGTAGCACAGGGAGAAAATTGTCAAGAGGAAGTCTCTATATAATCAATGGAAATTGGTATACCCGAGGACTTATTTGTTGTGCATCATCTTTGTTCATGAGTTTATTATAGACAATGTATTCTATAATAGTTTTTCAGTGTGCCAAACATTTTAAAATCCTGGAAACTATAAAAAAAAAAATTAAATGCTGATTTATATGATATATGTTAAACGTTTTGACTTTGTTTTATCAAGTAAAGTATGATAATGTAAATTTTATAGAAAACCCCAGTTACCCTGAAATATGCTTGAAATAACACATTCAAATAATCATTAATTGAAACTTTACCAACGTTACCAAGAATATATATAAATATTATTGTTAGCTATCTTAGCAATCAACACTTATAGCTGCAGAAATAAACCATGACATACCGGCTAATTGTACCTCACATTCCAAGATACCTAAAACATGAAACTGAAGACAACATACAATATTGACTATCTTTCGTCCCCTCTACATTTCACAATAGCGCACTCGTCATCTAAATCCATCAGGAAGGGATTATCTCCGACCCAGCTATACACCCCAATGATGGATCAGAGGATAAAAGGAGACAAGGGCTTACGTCCCTCCTCCATCCCACAGGTGTATACCATGAATAGAAAGCACCCACAAAAACTACTCGCTTGGGATTTTATATGGGTGCCCTACGCAGAAGAGCCAATAGGGATTGAATAGAAGTCAAAGAGGGGTAATAGTAGGAGTGGCAGAGGGGTAATACCACCGGTATATAGAAACTTTGAGGGGTGCGTGATGGGTCATTCAGTCAGGGGGCTCAAGCTGTGTGGGAGATAGATGACTGGAGGGGTAGAAAAGAATCGTTGTGGTTTATATTGGGACTTCTCGTCTTATGCTCCGCCTCCACAAATGCTTTGAACTTGATGGTCAATGGATGTCCTTATAGTTTTTCTGCTGGAGCTATATTCCCTGATTCTGATGTGATGCTCGACCCATTCTGAAATGGAGTTCTCTCTATCTTTTTAAAACCTTGGATATAATTGGATCTGCATGCCTAATATATTTATTTGTATTGACTGACAGCAGTGGATTTATATGCATTTTTAGTGGAATGAATTTGATGGAATGATAATGGTTTCATAATATTTAGAAATCTTCATCTACCAGTTTGAAGTTGCTTGGCAACAGAATCAACTTGAAACTTAAGATTAGAAATTGCTTTAAAACTGCTCAGGATCAACTGGAGTGGATTTTAATTGCTTGGATTAGAAGAGCATCGATTCTAATTTCCTACATTTTATGAATTCATTTCCAGTTTGCAATGGTGCCATATTAAAGCATCAACATCTCAATAGACAGACAAATTTTTTTGTCAAAAATTTTGTGGCAAGTTCAGGAATAGGTCTTCAGTTTATCTCATAGTTCCAGGATCTTATTAAGACTCAGTAACGATGACATCGGGACCGGTCTCAGTCCCATATGGGGGATATAGACCCTATTACCATCCAGAGGTATATCTAGCTTCTGTTAAAATCCATTCAAAACTTTTGATATACCATATTCCCTTCATAGACAGGAAAAGGGTTTTTGCAAAACCTTGATTCACAGTCTTATGTTTGCATTCAAACATTTTATTTATACTTATTAATTTTATACCTTTCAATAATCGCTTCATAAATGTCCCTATATCAAACATTAAAGATTTGGCTAAGGGTAAGTGATATGAGTTATACGCTTGTAACATTCCAATATACAAATGTGTAATGATCATCATTTTTCCAACTTCTATTTTTTACCAAAAGACAAAATGTTTCAACGTTACATTGGAACATCGCAGACAAGGTCAAGTCAACTTTCTCAACTTTGCCATAATTATAAACACTTTGATCGCGGGCATCAACAGGAGGGCAAGACATTGGGGAAATATATTGCATAAAAGATTTTAAAACAGGAAATTGGTTTTTAACAGAATTTGTAAAGAATGTTGTGTTCTCCAGCCTTTTGATTGCCGCTCTTTTATTCTCAATGATAGCATTTCCTTTGATTCTTTTTTCATCCCCAGGCCCACGTGGTGGCAGCCTTTGAGCAGAGTCTGTCCAACATGACCAACCGGCTGCAGCGCCTGACCTCCACAGCCGACCAGAAGGACAGCGAGCTCCAGGACTTGCGGGAGAAGATCGAGCAGCTGAAGGTGGCCCACATCAGCAACACTCAGGGACTACTCTCCAATGGCATATCCAACGGAGGGGTGAACGGCCAGAAGAAATCCAGTAGCATCCAAGCAAGGGAAAACACAGGTCAGTGCCTATTTCGATCATCTAAACAAAGCAGCGGGGAAAAGCCATTGGGAAAGATGTTTAGCATGATTCCTAAGAAATTCTAGAGAGATCGATTGAACAACCTCATCAATACCGATATAGGCAAACATGAAAATCAGTCCAAGTGTTGAACTTTTTTTAAATGGGGCCCTGTTGAAATGGTTTATAAACGCATTGCAAGAAATTCAAAATCGATCCCAAGTCAATACTGCTTGAGTCGCCAAATCAATTGTAAATTCTGGCAATGAATGCAAATTTGCAACACTTTGCGTACTTCGAACCAGACAATATCTGTGCAAACCCAAATGGAAATTACAGGATTCATTTGCCAATTGCTGATCTGCTTCTAGTAACCGAATATAAGGCCTGTATTGCTTTGATGTAGTCAGAATTCATGTATCAGTTGATATCTGCAATCCATAGCTACTGAGTTTCTTGAAACTCCCATTGGTTCTGAAGCCATAAACACTGCTTGGCCAAAGCAGCTTGTGTACATACATATATAGTTCTCTGTATTTGTTTGTGGGCCTCTGTGTTTTGCTTCTTGCCTTTTAGGAAGTCCTTTGTCAATATTTGTCTTCAGAAACAAACAAAAGAGCATCTTCAAGAGGACACCTGGTGTTTGTGTCACCATGTGAAGATTGCTCATGGATCAGAAACAATGAGGTGTGAACCCCCAAGAGATCTCCTAGTCAACCAGTTATGGTAATGACAAAGACTTTAACAAGAAGGGCCATTTCCATTACCACAACCATTCTTTGCTCACCCAACCAAAACTCCCAAAATCAAGACATTGTTAATCCTTTTTGTCTATTGAAGCGGAGCAGATCTACCTTCCTCGGTGACTTACTAGAATTTGAATTTCAAATGTTAAGAGATAAGGATATATCAAATATTGTTAATATCGTTCATGTAGCCATTGAACATGGTGATCAAGGATTTAATCTTGAGGTGGTCCGACATTACCCTAGCGTGACCTCTCACAATACTCACACTCGAGAGATTTCATACTGATGGTTTTCATGTACACTTTGGTGGATGGTGGCAATCTTGCCAAAGTCTTGCTCAAATCTTGTCAAAAGATATTCAAATCCTCGCCCCGCTCCAGGTTCAAAGCCGGGGGACTGGTCCACTGATTCGTGCACAACCTCTCTCCAATGTTTCTCACAAACGTTCTTGACATTAACTTATCAAAAGTAGGGTACATTTTTTTCGGGAAGGGGGCAAAGTAGTAGATGTAGTTTGCTCTGCAAGCCCTTATTTTTGAGAAAAATGGTCTGAATCTGCAGCCTTAGGTCTCAGCTATTGGGACTTGCATGCTGAAGCCTCCTGATACATTCTGAAAATGAAATAGCATATTTTTTAATACTAAATAGGTTCATTATTGCGGATTGAAATAATCGCTAGAGGGTATTCATTTGTCTCGCAATCTACTATGGTCAACAAGGAAATTCGTGATCACTCTCGCAAAAAGTGTTCACTGGCTTTCTAGGAAATTCGTGATCACTCTCGCAAAAAGCTAGTGTTCACTAGCTTACAAGTTCACGAGCTTTCGAGTGCCGCTGCAACTCTTTATCAAGTGACATATTTTTTATTTTGGATTTTGAGGCATGTATATTAAATTATGAATATCTACGCCTTTTGTATTTGTGCAAGCAAGTTGTACTAGTATTTGTGCTAGACTTGTTTCATTTCGTAACCCCCTTGTTGGTTAAAGTTTCAATCAGGGTCTGTACATGGAGACTACAGTAGATACACCCCGCTTCATTTGATTCGCTCAGTCTACATCTACTGCAGAGGTACTGTAGGCATATTGAATGAAGTGAAGTTTAGATGACTGGATAAAGCTTACATTTCTCCGATAGTGTCTGTTCATGAAATAAGTGGATTTAATTACAAATTTGCATGCAAATTGAACAAGTACTCTCCAATTATTCATCATCTCTTGAACAAGATTAGAAGGATTGTCTGAAGTGGTAATGTCAATTATGTGGTGGATTTGAAATAGGCTGATATAAATTGTTATATTCTAGATGGTTGAATTCTGTAACTCCCACAGCCTACATACAAGAGCCATCCGGTTTCAGTTAGCAATAGAATACACACTATTTTGACTGAAGAAGAATTAACCTGTTGCATATTACAATAACAGGTTGGTCCTTGTCTAAAGCCTATGGGAATCACAGAATTCAGGTTAACCCATTGCCTACTAGAACCGGGTAGTCGCTGCACAAAGTGTATGGGAATTATAGAATTAAGTAGTCAACTGGTTCACTCATCGCCGAGTGATCCCTGTACCTAGACTATGGGGAAAAACAGAATTCAGTAGTAATCATGCTAACCCATTGCTACCGGAACCAAATGGTCCCTATACAAAGCCTATGAGATGTATAAATTTCACTAGTCAACAGGTTAACACATGCTAACTGGAACTAGGTGATCGATGTACAAAGCCTACAGGAATTAATCAATTCAGTCATGAACAAGTTAAACTATTGCCTTCTGAAATCAGTTGGTCCCTGACTGCAAAGTCTATGCCAGTTGCATCAATCAGTAGTCAACGGGTTAACCCATTGCTTACTGTAACACTGCCATCTCTGCACAAAGCCTATATGGGGAGAAACAGAATTCAGTAGTCAGCAGATTAACCCATTGCCTACCTTGGCTGGTTTGTCCCTATTAAAAGCCTATGGCCCGTATTCTGAAGTCGGGTTTAACTTAAAACTCAGGTTTAAAGTTGTGGTTTAAGTATGGATAGCCAATTGTTACATAAATCACTAACAGTAGAGATATCATATTTCAGCTCATTTGGCTCTCAAATCATTCATAATTGTCTAGGAAGTATAAATAGATGATTGTCTTCACCGTCGATGAATCAGGAAAGAGCACAGTAAACATAAGAAACATACAACTTAATAAAAATGTTGACACTTTTGGCTTCCCATAATTTTGGCTTCCCATAATTTTACCACAGTAAGACGATGGTCTAAGTTAAACCTGACTTCAGAATACGGGCCTATGGGTATTACAGAATTCAGTAGAAATTAGAATCCGTTTTGAATCCACCCCGAGTCACACCCCACTGCACTTGACAATGCAGCCTTCAATGTCAGCCGAGTAATTAAGAATGTTATTGATTTACAGGACGGGGGATCCACTGGTTTCATGAGACCATGCGATCCGATGCTCAGAGATTCATGACTGCATTATCAATGGCGCCAGTCAATCTGCAACGGCTTAAGATACTCAATTCTTAATTGATCATTATCATGGGCTCTGTGGATTTTAATTAAAGACAAGCCGGTGGTATTAACTGACCAAGTGGTATTTAGTATTAGTTGAGTACATGTATCCCCATCAGCTGCTGATAATTTGTATGTCATTGATATATATCTCAGTATTTGTTAACTCTGGTGCCACTGTATTCCAATAACAATGTTTTCTTGGCATATTTCAGAAAAATCAAACTTTACCCGTATCCATACGCGTGCGGCAAGACAATTCTAGGAACAATTGTATTCTTTTTGTTATTTTCCTATTTATAGTGACATTTCATCTTAGATATGTGATAAGTCTTGTGTATTTCACTTTCATGGGTCGTAAGTAAAGCGCAGCAAATGTTCTTAAAACTTTTTCTTTTCTTCAAATCCTATGAATGTCATCTCTGTGATAAGAGACTTGCGAGTCAATGTTTTCCCTGCCCAATCACTTAAGTGTATATTACATTTCAATAGGGGGTGGTAAATTTCCAATATAAAGCCCAACACCAAACAAAGAAATAGTCCAAGAAGAAACTTCTTGCCAGTTTGATTTAGTTATAACATGTCAACAGTGTTCTGTCATGATGGATTTGGAAGTTAATGTTTCATAGGGAGGGGGGAGGCTCTTAAGGTCACCATGGAGTTTCAATGCACCCTCCTGCTCCCCTCTCAGTCCCCTGTGGGTGTGTCTAACTGCATGGCATCACCTTGTATTTTGGCCATATTTCATTGATTAGGGGTTTGATACAGAGGTTATTAGATGTACCCATGAACTTAAAAAGAATCTACACCCCTACAGGGGTGCTGAAGGGGTGTCTACACGTGACCCTTTTATTCCAGCCCTCCTTCATCATGTGAGTGGGTAATGAATGTACCCATGACCTCCAAGAGAACCTTAACTGTTCCCCTCTATACACCCCTCCAGGGGTGTCCGCCTTTGTACCCCCTTATGACTGGTCTTCTTTAATTTTGGGAGTTTTAACAGGAGGTTCAGGTACCACTGGTCTTCCAAAGAACTTACTATGTACCCCTACAAGGGCATCTGCCCCTACACCTTTGTCCGGATTCTCACCTCTCCACGAACATTCTGGTACCAATGATCTTCAAATGGGGCCTCTCTGCACCCCTACGAGGGTGCCTGCCCTCACCCCTCCACAAGCACTCTGGTACCAATGATCTTCCAATGGACCCCTCAGCACCCCTACAGGGGCGTTTGCCCTCACCCCTTTGTTCTGGTTCTCACCCCTACCTGGATGACTCCTGGGGATTTATGTAGGGCCAATCTAAAGTGTCAGAGTACAATCAAGAGATTAGCCCATTATCGCCCTATAGTCTGAATTCCAAGCCCTGACATGACTGTAGAAAGCATGTTCCTACATGTAGTTCATCTGTAATCTGTACATGACTTTCACCGTGCAGCTAGTGAAATTTTCTGCCTATGCAGACTCTTTACCCATCATAACAGTTAACACCAAGGATATCACCAACATCACAAAACACAACCAAGTTTAGCCTATGTACATGTAGTAATTTCCCTGTCTTCATAAGATATGGACTCCTCTTTTGTAATGTTTAGAAATAGTAGTCCCCAGCCAGGGAAGAGAGTCCCCAACTGAAGACGAGATTGCCAAATACCATCTGATTCTTTTTTCTGAGGACATAGAAGATGAGGATGACAGTGTACTTATTAGTTTTGTAAAATGAATGCGAAACAAGACCTCAATTAATAGTGGACACCAGTTGTGGCAATGACGACAAAACAAATTTTCACAAAATCCAGTCAAATTACCACATGTGCCAAATGATTCTGGAAGGAAATTATCAAAAGCATGGTAATGAGCAAAGTTAAGCAAGGTATCCCGGTCATTAGATGAGTATTTTTCAGAGTAATTTTTTTGTGTACCGCCATTTGCCTCCATGTTGGTTACAATTGTATTTCCAGTGTACGCTGGGTTTTGAGCCTACTCAAATTCCAGCTAGTTTCATTGTTCTGCACTGGAAAGTTTTGGCTTGCATACTCTAAATGCAAGTGTTGTCTTCATTATAGCTATTTCAGTACTGTGTTATTATAGCAATTCGCCTTGGTTTAATAGATTTACTTTAAGAATTATTACTCATTCCTCACTATTAGAGCTTGACTTTGAGACTATTACTACCATTCATGCACAGGGGCGCAACTTTGCACCCCTATGAGTCATCAGTCGTAGCCTTGCAGAGGGCGACTTTTGCTCCCCTCTATTGGTGTTGTTTGGGGATCGCTGGGACGTCCCTGGTAATTTGGGGGAGATGTTGTCAAGAGGTGACATTGTGAAATGTAGAACTTGCTGAGAATGTTAGTTTCTTAGCATCGTAAAGTCAGGATGGCCAAAATGAAGGCTGGAGTTTAGTACATGTAAAGCATTTTGGATATACATGTAGTGTGCTGATGTGGTAAATATCTCCTTTGCTTATTCTGTTTCAATTTTTTTTTTACTATTTACACTTTTTACTATTTACACATGTACTCCTACCCCAGAGTATATCATAACTTTGAATTCTCCCTAAAAATGTTGATTTATTCGAGTGAGGTGAAAACGACATAGATGTTTCTTTTTATAACATGTATGTGACAAAATCACTCTCAATTGTATGTCAAAGTCATACATGGATTGATTTGACTTGCCATTGAGTCATTTTTCAGCTGATAAGACACACCATTCCCAGTCTAATTCATTCCGAATCTGGGTCACTTTATCTGGGAATATTTAAGTTTACTCCCAGCTGACCCCATTCAGAGTCAAATTTGACTCTGCAGAAATAAGAGTGCAAGAAATATAATGGAAGATCCAGGACTTGATCTACATTGTAAAACCGGTCTTCCATTACTATGTACACGGCTCAAACTGAAGGCTTGCTTCGCAGTAGTGACGCTGCAAGTCTCTTCTTCATTCATTCATTTGTTCGCCTTTGTTTATATTTGATGTTTAATTATTGTCTCCTCTGTGCAAGCAGTTAACATTGGATTTTGAGCTTTGCATGAATAACAGTCGTTAGTGCTGCCATTGGGCGGTAGATATTTGTCATGTCTTCACGAGGGGCTTCTACACCAGTCTGAGTGCAAAAGAGGCACGCATTTTGTATTTTAATAGCCAGTGTGAAAGCTTGTGATATCTTATGTTGTAGGAATGGAATACCCGCATTATTAGCAGGTACTGTACATGGTTGCTGAATGTTTGCAGATATTTGTCAAGGTTGCATTGATATTTGGGATGTGAAAGCCAATTGCATTAACTTCTAGACTTTTGGATTTGAATATTTTTTGATAGGGTAAAGTAACTTTACTTATTCTGTCGGGCACATTTCTATATCACAGCACGATTGAGACTATTGAAAGGACGCAATGATAGGGGCATGGAGGTCCATAGATAGGGAATCTATAAGGATTCATTTTTAACCTTGAACTTATTATGTTGGACAATAAGAATGTGCATCATTTGTGATCAGAATGCAAGTCTTGTGGCAAGTTTGTATTATTCCCAGGACATTATCTTGTTTATGCAGTTGTGAACCCAAGAATGAAAACAGAAAATGTGCCCTTTTTAGGGTCTAAAAGAGTTCTTGTAGTTATCAGATATTTTTTGTGACTGGGTGGATGTGAAATCACCTGCTGAAGCCTCAGAGCCAGTGTTTCATCATCGTTCGGTGGTAGATTCGCAAATGAGCGGTTTTTCTTTCTGTAGATTAGGATAGAACAATCCGTCCTTCTACCAATATCAAACGCTCTTGGTCTTTGAGGGTCAACTGCAATTGGTCGGCTGATAGATACTGAAGACATGGAACAGTTCCTTTGTAATTGATCAATGTAGCCATGGATTTGCCCCGCCAGTCTCGCTACTAGGATTGATTTTGCCAGAGTGGCCGACTCTCTGATGGAATATACATGACCTACTGTACATGTACATGTGTGTTTACCTGTAGGCGTACATGCTTTTAGCAGTGAGTTGTAATGCTGATCTATAGTATTAGCCCTTATGTTTTCCTCTGAAGGAATAGTGCAAAAATTTTGTGTGCCAATTTTGCATTGGGGAAATAATCCACCTCCATCATTATACCAAGAATCGGGTAATAAGAATATGAAATATATTTCAATTTCCAGAAAGGGGTGGAAATATTCATTAAGTGGGAGAAATGGCTAAACTCTTGAGTGCCACAGCAATTTATTGAATCAAGGGACGGTGTAATATACTCCATTGACAATTAACTCAGAAAATTTCCCCTTGCTTTTTCATCAATTTTCGGTGGTTTTTGTTGAGAGTTTTTTTTTCCATAATTCATATTAAGAGTTTTCCTTCACATACCTTTTATTGTTATAAACTAGGCCTACTTGTCAATAGAGTTGCTTGAAGTTTTGACTGCTGCTACACACCACATGATATTTTTATGGTTTTTTTTTTTTCATGTCTCTGAATATTTCATGAAGGTATTAATTCATTTTAATCTACATGTATAGCTACTCATTATCTGTGAGTACATGATTCAATCAAATGCCTCTGTCGATCTAAATTCCAAACCTCATCGCGTTTCCTATCGTGTCTTTTGAGAGTTATATTTGGTAACTCTCGAATCCACCATCACCCTGAACTGATATGAAGTCCCGTCAAATGCTGTTTGTCCGTCGTGAAAGTGAATTTTTGATGAGAGCAAACGGCCTACGCAAGTGGGCATGAATTTACAATAAGCAGAAGTAAGGGTAGACTTTCAGTTCAAAAAAGATCTGAGTAAAATGTGTGCCCAGACATTGGGATAAGATATTTTTTTATAGGCATTAAGGCATCACTGAAACCTACCGTTCAACTTTTTTGTATCATACAGTTAAATTCTATTGTCCAGATGTAATATTTTATCACCTGACTTCACAATTAAATATCTAAAAGAGGGCAGAACTTTAAATATGTTCATTTTCTGGTGGGGTTCACTAACTATTTAGCACCACTGTATAAAGATTTTGCCTAGGGGCACAAGTTAAAATTTGCAAGATTTAATCATATCTACATGTATAGGCCTATATTGTTTGATGTCAAAAGATCTTTTTAAAAGGTATTCAAGTACCTTTTCAATCTTTAAAATTGCCAATATTTGAAAATGTTGCATTCACCTCTTTAATGTTCATATTTTTAAATGGCTAGTTTACAATGACCTACATTACGTGTGTAATCCCTGTGATACACAGTCCTATATAGTCTGAAAGTTTTTCCAATTTATTTTCAACTCTAACTTTCTCCTCACAAGAGAGAAAAAATAAGAACTAAATTATGGTATGTGCATTGTATGTTAGATTATTAATTGTAGCGGAGCAGGTAAACCAACACTTCGTGTTGTTGTGGGATGGATTGCAGGAGATGGATGGTATCTTGTATATCCCAGATCCAAGGAAAAATAAAAATTGATTGGCCGAGTACATGAGAAAGCAAAGTAGGGGGGATTACATGTCTTGCAGTGACTTTTAAGATGGTTTCTTTTACTCCGGCATGCATGCACATACTCTTTATGGGAGCCAAGGGAAATGAGAACCGTTTTCGTATTCACCGCCATGCTCCGCAGCCGGCGAGGCCACGGCTCGATGTTTACGGACCGGGGAATTCAATACGAGTCTGAGGATATAGCAAAGATGTCTCGTAATTACCTCCTTTTTCAAGGGAAAAAAAACTTTAGATGCCTTGGAAGTGTACTTTTGTCCATCTTCAATATCTTGATGCTGTTTGTGTAGGCCTATACATTAATTACTGCTACTCGCTCACACTATTATGTATGAATTAGAGGTCAGTGACATTACAGTATTGAGTAAATGGTTGATTCGTCTATTGGGTAACGTCTGGCTGTGGGTTCAACGTTTTTAGGGGGAATATCATGCAAATTATAATAAGAACAATAAGAGATTATTGCTCAACAAATATCCCATTACAATGTTGTGATGTATTTTGTACTGTTTCATTTTTAAGGCATGTCGGATGCCTAATGATGATTAAGTTGAAAATTATGTACTTTGGATTGTTTTTTAATTAGTTTGGTACGAAAGGTCATATGACCTGTCATGTGTACAATAAAAATAAAATTGAAAATTCTACACGTTGTGTTTTGTTTTTGAGTAGGCAGAAGGTTGTATGTTCCGCCAGAAATCCAATAATAATTGAAAACTATATATTTTCTATTGCTTTCTGTAGGTCCAGAAGGTTGTATGACCCATCAAAAGTACAATTGTAATTGAAAAACTATGTGTTTTGTTTTAATTAGGTACAGAAGGTCTTATGACCCATTAAAAGTACAATAATACATGTAATTGAAAATTATCTCATTTGTACTATTGTTTTGTTTTATTCAGGTACAGAAGGTAGTATGATCCATCAGAAGTACAACAATAAGTTAAACTATGTATTTTCTTTTGTTTTGTTTTGTTTAGGTACAGAAGGTCGTATGACCCGTCAGATGTCCACTGATTCTATGTCGTCATTAGCTAGTATGACAAGCATGTCTAGCGTAGGATCAGCCGTAACAGACACCGAGATGCTGGAATCAAAGAAGAAGAAGAAGAAGAATTGGGTAAGTTTCTCCGCAACGGTCTTCCACATTTTTTGCCCAAAGAGAAATAGCCTACAGCCTGATTTTATAAGGACGTGTAGTCATCTTGTCAAAAGTCTGTGGCATGCCTTTTGGCAGGAATCCCACGTTAAATTGCCAACTCGTCTATTGTCAACTTGTCCACTCACCACGTGGACTACCTTCATTTAGTCTAATGCCTTTTCGTCCATCAACATTTCGTCAAACAACCATTTGATCCAATCATCACTTCGTCTAATCACCAGTTTGTCTATGACCATTTCGCCTCATAACCAGTTGGTCTAATATCCATTTTATTTTCATTCATTTCGCCCAATTAACACTTAGTCCAATTAGACAAAATGGTATATGGACTAAATGGCTATTGGACCAACTGGTTATTAGACAAAATGGTATATGGACTAAATGGCCATTGGACCAACTGGTTATTGGACAAAAAGATGAGTGGATGAAATGGTAATTAGGCCATGGATAGTGGACAAACTGATGGTAGACCAAAATGATAGTAGACGAGTCGGTAATTGGACGAATTGGCAATAGACCAATTGAAAATGAACCAATCCCGCTATGAGGGTACTATGCGTCTTCAATATAGCTCTCCTGCATTGCCCTTTATTTTGACTCCAATGAAATGTGAAGATTCATAGAAAAAGCTACCTGCAGAATTCCTTTTAAAGATGATACCTACTGTCAAAATAAGAGATAAATGACAAGATTCAATTAAGTTAATCTTACTAATGGTATAGAGATTTGGTGAAAACTTTTTTTAAATGTCATCTTGAATTCTTAATATAACTGTAGGTCAACTTGGAAAATCTTACGTCTTCAAGATTTGATGAAGGAAATGAAGCGAAATACTCAAATAAAGTTTTAATTTTCCATGAATATTCAAAGCAATGTGATGCAAGTAAGCTCACTGATTATACCATTAATCCTTGAAATTCAGAAATATAAACGAGTACATGTAAAGTATACTTATTAAGAATAATTTCGTTGTAATTACTAAATTTGGGAACTAATCTGAATTTATTTGATTTCCTTTTTAATGACTAAAAATAAGATTATTGTAATTATTAAATTAAAGAACTAATCTGAATTTATTTAATTTCTTGTTTGTCCATTTAAAGACATCCTCATCTGGTGAAAAGGTAATTTAAAGTTAATGAGTGAATTTGTTATGGTATTTTTTTTTTCTTTCTTTTTTTTTGTAATGGTATTCTTAGTTCAGCATTGTTTATTCCAATGTGCACGTTTGTTTTCTTTCTAATTCTTAATCAGTTTTGTAGTTGATTTTATTAATCTTTTCCTAGTTGCATTTTAGGCTTTAGTTTGTATATCTCACATTTTTGCAGTTTTTTTTTAAATATTTTGTTTATTTCTACATGTAGAAAGAAGACAAACATATCGTATAGCAGAGCTCTGCCTTTATGCAAGCACGCTCTTTCACCTTGACATCTTTTTAATAATTTCTTTTTAGTTCATTTGAAATAGATACACGTATATACTAGCTTGCACCACATATATTGTATCCTAAAAACATTTTCAGCCATTTATTGTTAATGACATGGATTTTAATTTGCTACATTGAGCTCTACAAAATGAAACATGGGATTAAATTAGTACTGTTGATCGTAAATCTTTAGATCCCTGTTCCATTTTTGTCTCACCTGCATAGCAGAGTGAGACTATAGGCGCCGCTTTTCCGACGGCGACGGCGGCGGCGGCGGCGACGGCGGCGGCGGCGGCGGCGTCAACACCAAATCTTAACCTGAGGTTAAGTTTTTGAAATGACAGCATAACTTAGAAAGTATATGGACCTAGTTCATGAAACTTGGCCATAAGGTTAATCAAGTATTACTGAACATCCTGTTTGAGTTTCATGTCACATGACCAAGGTCAAAGGTCATTTAGGGTCAATGAACTTAGACCATGTTGGGGGAATCAACATCAAAATCTTAACCTAAGGTTAAGTTTTTGAAATGTCATCATAACTTAGAAAATATATGGACCTAGTTCATGAAACTTATACATAAGGTTAATCAAGTATCACTGAACATCCTGCATGAGTTTCACGTCACATGACCAAGATCAAAGGTCATTTAGGGTCAATGAACTTTGGCCGAATTGGGGGTATCTGTTGAATTACCATCATAACTTTGAAAGTTTATGGATCTGATTCATGAAACTTGGACATAATAGTAATCAAGTATTACTGAACATCCTGTGCAAGTTTCAGGTCACATGATCAAGGTCAAAGGTCATTTAGGGTCAATGAACTTTGGCCAAATTGGGGTATTTGTTGAATTACAGCCATAAATTTGAAAGTGTGTTGGTCTAGTTCATAAAACTTGGACATAAGAGTAATCAAGTATCACTGAACATCCTGTGCGAGTTTCAGGTCACATGATCAAGGTCAAATGTCATGTAAGGTCAAAGAACTTTGGCCACGTTGGGGGTATTTGTTGAATTGCCATCATATCTCTATAAGTGTATTGGTCTAGTTCATAAAACGTGGAAATACGAGTAACCAAGTATCACTGAACATCTTGTGCGAGTTATAGTAGTTTTCAAAATCAGCACTGCTGCTATATTGAATCGCGTGATGCAGGTGAGACTGCCAGAGGCATTCCACTTGTTTCTATAATTGATTGCTTTTAGAATATTATTGTACAGTATATTCATGGATAATGAAATTCTCCTCCATATAAACCGAGGAATTAGCATTTTCAGTTTTTCACAGTTGTTTTCTTACTTTATTCAGAAGATGTGTGTCTTTCATGCAACTTAAAAAAAAAAATATACAGTACCTAAAATCATTCTATATTAGTCTTTATTCATTTTTGTCTCACCTGCATAGCAGAGTGAGACTATAGGCGCCGCTTTTCCGACGGCGGCGGCGGCGTCAACACCAAATCTTAACCTGAGGTTAAGTTTTTGAAATGACAGCATAACTTAGAAAGTATATGGACCTAGTTCATGAAACTTGGCCATAAGGTTAATCAAGTATTACTGAACATCCTGCCTGAGTTTCATGTCACATGACCAAGGTCAAAGGTCATTTAGGGTCAATGAACTTAGACCATGTTGGGGGAATCAACATCAAAATCTTAACCTAAGGTTAAGTTTTTGAAATGTCATCATAACTTAGAAAATATATGGACCTAGTTCATGAAACTTATACATAAGGTTAATCAAGTATCACTGAACATCCTGCATGAGTTTCACATCACATGACCAAGGTCAAAGGTCATTTAGGGTCAATGAACTTTGGCCGAATTGGGGGTATCTGTTGAATTACCATCATAACTTTGAAAGTTTATGGATCTGATTCATGAAACTTGGACATAATAGTAATCAAGTATTACTGAACATCCTGTGCAAGTTTCAGGTCACATGATCAAGGTCAAAGGTCATTTAGGGTCAATGAACTTTGGCCAAATTGGGGTATTTGTTGAATTACAGCCATAAATTTGAAAGTGTGTTGGTCTAGTTCATAAAACTTGACATAATAGTAATCAAGTATCACTGAACATCCTGTGCGAGTTTCAGGTCACATGATCAAGGTCAAAGGTCATGTAAGGTCAAAGAACTTTGGCCACGTTGGGGGTATTTGTTGAATTGCCATCATATCTCTATAAGTGTATTGGTCTAGTTCATAAAACGTGGAAATAAGAGTAACCAAGTATCACTGAACATCTTGTGCGAGTTATAGTAGTTTTCAAAATCAGCACTGCTGCTATATTGAATCGCGTGATGCAGGTGAGACGGCCAGAGGCATTCCACTTGTCTTTTAATAGGTCTACTAGAGTTTAAACTGCCTGTTTATCAATATTTCTTATTTCAAATACATATATATTTTCCATTTAGAGAGTAATATATTGAGTTTATGATTTTGTGACATTTCGAAGATATGAAGCACATGTAGAATTTAAGTAATATCTAATTCTTTTATACACTTTTATAAACATGTGTTACTTTCATGGGGAGGAGGCTTTGATTTGTAGTTGTTGGGAAAGGGGGCATTATATGTCCTTGCTCTGCCGCCTGCATTTGACAATACATATAGTTTGAATGTGTTTTTCTCTTCTGTATAATATACTGATTCATTGTGTGTGCGTGTGTGTGTTTTCGTGTGGCATTCTATTACAGCACTATGCTATTTTTCATGATTTTTTAAAGTATATTTTTCTGAATTCAAAAAATGTTTGACAACATTTTTCAAGCTTGTTGAGCTTTGAGCAGATGGTGTATTTTCAGTAAATGATAGTTTAAAAGGGGACACCAGAACTGTACAGCACTGATTCAATTTTTTACTTGTTTTCCCCCCTTTAAAACAAAATATTACATTAAAAAAACAAAATTTACACAAAATGCACATTATATTTTAATTTATTTTGCCTTATTTATTTCCCATTGCATTATTTCTGACTACTTTGGAAGGTCTTTCTCCGGCTCTGAATAATCTGTTTTACAAGAAAAATTACAACAAACTTTTATTCATAACTGTTTGAAAATACTAAGTTAAAAAAAACTTTATCCTTTTACAATGTACCTGTTTCAATCTAAATTATGGTATCAAGCTTTTTTTGGGGTAAAAACACTAGTTTTTATATGCCTAAGTTCCCTAATCAGGCTTGTTGTGTGAACCTAAGATTCATTGTGTGAACACATCCTTTGTTTTTCAGATCCGAAGTTCATTCCGAGCAGCGTTCACTCGTAAGAAGAAGATGAGCGGTACGATAACGGACACGGAAGATATGGAGAGTAACGTATCATTATCGAACGGGAGTATCCCGAGCAATGGGCAGCTTAAAACGTCCGCATCCACCTCAGCGTAAGTTTGGAGTATAATAATAATGATGTATTTCTGGCATATGACGGCTATGTCTCAATATATGGGAACAATCCCATGATGAAGTCTTATTCATTTTTTTTAGGCTTTTCAATAATTTCTTGTCTTGTATAAGAAATTCAAAATCCAGCATTTATTTATTGAGGTTGGTTATAGATTGTTATGATTTCTCGTCTGTATTTCCTTGTAAGATCTCTGACTCACCTGAGGGTAAAGAAATGATCATCAATCTTAAGGAGTGACTGATTTTTGTTTTAGATTGTTATAGTTTCTTGTCTATATTGCTTTATGCTTAGGATATATTGCTCAAGAGTAAAGAAATGATCACCAATCTTTAAAAGGAACTAGTTTTTGTTTTAGATTGTTACAGTTTCTTGTCTGTGTTCCCTTATAGGATCTATGACTCGCCGGAGAGTAAAGAAATGATCACCGATCTTAAGGAGGAACTGATTTTTGTTTTAGATTGTTACATTTTCTTGTCTGTATTTCCTTATAGGATCTATGACTCGCCGGAGAGTAAAGAAATGATCACCGATCTCAAGAAGCAACTGAGGGATAGGGAGAGTAAGTTAACCGATGTCAAGTTAGAGGCCTTGAGTTCACAGCATCAACTCGATCAGCTGAAAGAAGCTATGAACAAAATGAAGGTATGACGGTGTATACTTTTTTTTTGGTGGCAGTTGTGGTAGTGGTGTAGATAGTGGCAGTGGTAGAGGAGAATAGTTGACGATGTCGAAGATGTGGGTTATGTTGGTGTTGGGGGTGGTGGTTATGGTAGTAGTTATGATGGTGGTGAGGGTAGTGATAATGGTGGTGGTTATTGTAGTAGTTATGATGGTGGTGAGGGTAGTGATAATGGTGGTGATGGTGGCAATGATGATGGTGGTGGTGGTGGTGGTGATGATGATGATGATGATGATGGTGGTGGTGATGGTGATAATGGTGATGAAGATGGTGATGGTGGTGATGATGATGATGATGTTGATGATGATGGTGATGATGTTGGTGATGATGTTGGTGATGATGATCGTGATGATGATCGTGATGATGATCGTGATGATGGTGATGATGATGGTGATGGTGATGATGATGGTGATGGTGATGATGATGATGATGATGATGGTGATGATGATGATGGTGGTGGTGGTGGTTTGTAATGGTAATCATGATAATTGCAATCATCTCTCTTTCTCTCTCCTATCCTCACAGAACGAGATGAGTGTATTAAAACAAGAGAACGAGAGATTACAGAGGCAGGTCTCATCCAGAAGATCATTAGAAGCCAACTCTTCTCAAGCTTCCTTGAATTCACTAGGTTCATCAAAGAGACTCAGTAGAGATTCTCTCGGTAAGAAACTCCTTCATCAGTATCGTAACCTTTCAAATATGATATGAATTCACTACAAGACACACTTACCATTGATCCCTGCCCAAATTAGATTAGTCGTAGGGCTTGGTGGGATAAATCTAAATTTCATTAATCACCGAAAGCAATTTCTTTAAGAGAAAGTCTCTCAAATTATCATCAATATCATGAATTGCTGTTACCATTTCATATTGATTAAGAACTATTTTAAGTTCTTGCATAAGCAATCTTACATTGTACATGAAAACTAGCTAAGAATAGCCCCCATGAATAAGCAGATACGGGCCCATGTACATGTATTCATAATTGAAGGCTTTTCAGCTTTAATTGGAAGGACTTCATTATTCCCGCAGGAATCCCACAAGCATCTTTTCATTACAACTAATCACCATCACTAGACTAAACAATAGTGACTGCAGGAAAGCTGCAATCAAAAGACGCATTGTACATGTAGCTAAAAGATGTGGCATACACTTTTGACAATTTGCCTAATGTAATTTTCTTATGAAATTTAATAATTTTTTTTGTTTTTTTTCATTTCAGATCGTCACAGATTAAGTACCCATTCAGACCATGGCAGTCTTGATATCTTATTAGACGATAACTCCGGCATGACGAGCAACAGCAAACGTATCGTCGTCACGGTAGCACTTGGAGGCCTTCAAGATCCGTTGACCCAGCCTACAGTAAGTTCAAAGTTCATTCAAGTAAAAATTAAACTAAGAATGACTCTAGTCTGGTGACCTTTGAAGCTTTGTAATGGTGGGAGAGATTTACGGTTCATTGTGTGTTTAGTGCTGAAAGGACTGTTGGATGATGAAGTGTTAGAGATGAAATGTGAGAAAAAGTTCAAAGTTCATTCAAGTAAAAATTGAAATTAGAATGACTTTATTCCGATGACCTTTGAAGCTTTGTATTGGTGGTACCGATAAGGTGGTAGAGATTTACGGTTTACTGTGTGGTTAGTGCTGAGAAGGACTGTTGGATGGTGAAATGATAGAGATGAAAATGCAAAGCGAGAGAGATGAGATTGAGAAGTATTTTTCATGATAAAAGGTGTTTAATTTGGTATTTTTATGTACATGTAGACTGTATTACAAGGAGAGGGATGTAACTGGACAAAGTGCTTATGAACCATTGACATATGCATTTTTTTTTTCATTGTTTTGTTGAGTAAACATAAATATAGGATCGGTTGTGTGCAGAATGTATTGTATGTGGCCTTTGTGATTATAATTAAGATCTGTTTAAACGAGATGTTGCTGAAGGGGAAAATCTTCACTGTCTTATCTTGTTTTTGTCATTGCTATACAGACGGTCTCCACACCTCTTCAAGAAGTTCTGATAGGTACGATAGGCATCAGTAGCAAGACGAATTGGGACACGTTAGATAGTGTGGTTAGGAGAATATTCAAGGTAAGTCCGTCGCTCCTGTGGAGCAATCTTGAACCCGATTTTAAAGATCACGGTTGTGGTAAAAATAAAAAAATAAAAATCTTTTGTATTTTGGAAATATATCATGAAGAAAAAATTATCCACTTTATAGGTTAGCTCTTGTAGTGCCATCGTATTAAAAATATAACGGGTGCAGCTAAATATGCTTGGCAAACAATTTTGAGTGTAGTCCTATACGCAGACCTGCCAACTTGTACTGATTAGTATTTAGTATTGAAATGAGAGTAATACTAATGGTTTCATTGTAAAATACTGATTTTGTAAGTTTCAGTTTCATATGTTGCCCTTTGCTATTTATTTGACATAACTGATTTCCTCACCAAAATACTGATTTTCAGCTTTTAAATTACTGAAATGTTCTTGTTAGGTTGGCAACTCTGTATACATGCATATTCCTGTGCAGTCCATATGATCTTTGTGGAGGAATTGATGTTTGAAATTGGAAAAATGGACACTGGACATGTCAAACGATTGATTATATACTCTTTGAAATCTTTCTTTGTGATGTCTTCAGGAGTATGTGCTAAGAATAGATCCCGTGACCAACCTAGGCCTAAGTTCTGAAAGCATCATGTGCTACGTAGTGGGTGAGATCATGAGGACGAAGGAATCGGAATCACCGGAACTTCTACCCTGCGGGTATCTCGTCGGAGAAAACATTTCCATCAGGATATTCGTGAAAGGTAAGGGCCATTTTTCACCAGCAGCCAGCTGGGAAAAGAAGAAACATGGGAGCTTAGGGTAATTTGTTCCTACACATAGTAAAAAAAAATGTTTATCGGTTCAATAAAAAGTGTACAGGGGACTCTCCTTTATTCAATTCTCTTGCGACCACAGAAATCTAAGATATTTTGCATATTCTCGGACCATGACTGCTGTGATAGCTGAAAGGATAAGCGTGAAATCGAATTTAGCATGACTATGAGCAAATAGTAGAATCGAATGATCTTCATTGTTTCTTTTCCCTTTTATCCTCAGATCATTTACAGAACAGCTGCGATTCCTTGGTGTTCGAGACCCTCATCCCGAAGCCCATCATGCAACGCTATGTATCCCTTCTCATGGAACATAGACGGATCATCATGTGCGGACCCAGCGGGACGGGAAAGACGTACCTGGCACAGAAACTTGCAGAGTACATAGTCCACAGGTACGTAAGGGGCATCAGACACAACCCACCTGAACATTGTAGATAAGTTTGAAACATTGACAAGATGAAGTGACGTTGTTGATGATGGTGATGATGATGATGATGATGATGATGATGATGATGATGACTATGATGGTGAGGAGGATGAGGATGATGATGAGGCGGAGGATGATGGTAGTAGTGGTGATGGTGATGAAGGTGGCGTTGATGATGATGGTGATGATGATGATTTAATCTTTAAATGAATTTAACACTTAGCTTTGTGTTAAGGCCCCGTCCCACTGCACTTACGGATGCAGAGAGGATGTAAAACGGAAAAGAATCTTGCCATCCATTGGAAAACGTTATGTATCCGTTGTGTACTCTTTGCATACGTGTTCCATACGCTCTTGAGCATTGCCCATTTTGTTCATTGTCTGGAGTGGATGAAAACGATTGGAACCACCCCGAAATTTTGGTTGTCCGCTGTATCCCTTATGAATACGTTTTGTGTCCGTCGGCCAGTGGGACCAGGCCTTTACACCACCCAGATTTCTGCTTCACATCTCTGTATTTATAATATTATTCTCTTCTTTCCAAATGATATCTCTCTTACAGATTAGGGAAAGATGTGACAGCAGACTCCATCAATACCTTCAACGTTGATCACAAATCCGGAAAGGAACTCAAGCAATATTTATCATCGATAGCAGAGCAGTGTGAAACAGGGTGAGTCAACAGTCTCTCAATGTCATCATTAGTCAACTTCTTGGTTGCATTCTCTACACGGTGTTTCATTTATAATGCCTCCAGTATCTGTAACAGGGAGAAAATATCATTTACATTTATTGTGGCACCCAAGCTCTCCTATGGACCTAGTAAGTCACTCCCTCCAAGTCCTAGTGAGGAATGGGCCACATGGTCATGTCCAAATCACCTTAGGACTTGAACAGGATGATGCAAAAGTCCTGGTGCAGAAACCATGGGGCTACAGTAGGGATGGAGAAACTATTGGCAACAGTGGGGAGGACCTTTTGGACTACCCCATCCAACTAGAGCCGTACACTGCCAAAGATCCAGGGCCTATTTCATAAAGACAATTGTTATAATAACACATGCACAAAGTCTGTATCAAGTGGACAAGTTTATGCAAGTTTATCAGCCAATCAAGTTGAGTGATTTCAGTAGCTTTAAAACTATTATTGCAAACATGTTTTGATAACTCTTATGAAACGGACCCTTGGAGTCTTTCAACACCATAGCAATATCCTGTATCCTTCACTGGACAAGACCGTATAGTTACCCAAGAAAAAAATGTTTTAGGAAAGAGGTAATATTAAATTAAATTTTTTTTTTTTGGTCCATGCAGTGGTAATGACATGCCCCAGGTTGTGATCCTAGACAACCTACATCACGCTGGTGCCCTTGGGGACATCTTCAGCGGCTTCATCAAGTACCAGAAGTGCCCCTACATCATCGGCACCATGAACCAAGCGACCTGCTCCTCAACGAATCTACAACTCCACCACAACTTCAGGTAATTTCTTTGATAATGATGATGATGATTATGATTATGATGGTATTCAAACCCACAATGCTCTGTTTCAAAGTTTGGAGACAATTCAACAATGACTATGTATTCGCTTAGAAATAAACTATGCATAATTTTTACGAACTGTGCCAGCAAAATGTCTTGCCGACTCGTATTTACTTTCCTTATCTTATGTATTCAATGATGTGATATCACTTTTGGATTTCTTTCTAACTCGTCTCTTCCTCTTCCTGATTCCATCCAGATGGGTGCTATGTGCCAACCACATGGAGCCCGTCAAAGGTTTCCTGGGGCGCTACCTCCGCAGGAAGCTGGTGGAGTACGAGATCGGCCACAACACCCGCAACAACGACCTGATCAAGATGGTGGACTGGATGCCCAAGGTCTGGCTACACCTCAACAAGTTCCTGGAGACCCACAGCTCTTCGGACGTGACCATCGGACCGAGGTTGTTCCTGTCTTGTCCTATCGACCTGGCCGGGTCTCAGGTCTGGTTCACCGACCTGTGGAACTACTCCATCGTGCCCTATCTCCTGGAGGCTGTCAGGGAAGGACTACAGGTAAGGTCTTCGAAGGCAGATTGTCTTAAATGGGAAGTGGGATGCTTCATCAGCATTTGTCTGCTGAAAACTGTCACCGCTGACTAACTTTGAGATCATTGATAGTGCCAAGTAGAACAGAAATTTGGTATAATAGCAGTGTTAACTTGAGTATGTGCTTCAGACTATGAATGGATCATTATACGTAAGTCATGAAACTGAATTTCACAGACACAACAAAACACTGACACCCAATTCCATCTGAACACCTAACATTTTCCTTTCATCTCTCGACAGCTCTACGGGCGCAAGGCATCGTGGGAAGACCCGGCGGAGTGGGTGATTGACAGTTACCCCTGGATGGCAAGCTCCTCCCAGGACTGGCCCTCGCTTCTCAGGTTACGACCGGAGGATGTAGGCTTTGATGGCTACAGCATGCACTCTGGGCTCAAGGGGTCAACGCAGGGTCAGCAAGGTCAAGGAGAGGTCGAAGGTGACCCATTGGTGAGTTTAATTATCTGGAAATTCATCAAGAATTGTTTATTTTTTATTGAAATAATGACATACTTTAATGAGTTCATGATGATGAGGGTTTGGGGAAGCTGAATTTCTCTGATCATATCTATTATGAATAAATATGCATAGGAATAATTTGTCATGTATATTTTGCATTTTTTATAAGAAAATATGACAGTTTTGAACGTGATATATTATCATACTTTGATTGTTGTATGATTTACTGAATACTAACTCATCCGTTTTTCACTTATTGTACATATTTTTTATACATATTTCAAGAATATGTATGCTATACAATTATATTTTGTCCCTAATCCAAGGCAATCTTGTACCATGTTTGTCATCAATCTTAAAATTAATTTCAAAAATCACTTGAAGGTTTTTGAATGATTTCAAGGTAAAAAGAAATGATATTGTGACCTTAAATTCAATTTATGGAACACCTTACAGTGATGTTTGGTTTTAAACTAATATTAGCCCTATATCACAGAGTTAAGAGCTTTGCGCTTTAGGGTTGGTTTCAATGCTTGATCATGTAGATCAATATGTGCAATCAAGCATACATACCAATTGTACGATCACTCACTAATCTTTGTGTTAACGTGCACCAGGCATTTAAATTTATATTAATATAAACTTCTCATATTAACATTCAAATGTATTCATGGTATTGCCCCTGCTTATCTTCAAGAACTTGTCCAAATTCATAAACCCAAGTGTAATCTCCGTTCTGGCTCACAAAATCTTCTCTCTGAAATTACTGTCAAGACCAAATCATATGGGGATCGGGCTTTCCAAAAAGCTGCACCAGCACAATGGAATTCTCTACCACCGACATTAAGAAATATTACCCAGCTTGAGAAATTCAAAGTATATTTAAAAACCTACCTCTTTCAGAATGTTTAACTTAGTCACATGTAGGTCCAATCCATGTTTAATATTCTTTGATCTTACATGTATGTATAATTATTTGATGTCTAATTTTTAAATTTAACAATTCTCACCATATTTCTTGCTTTCCTCGCGCATAGAGACCTGTAGGTGTTATGCGTATTTAAGAACTGTACTATTATTATTATTATTATATTTATAATTTAATTCAAGATCGTGAAACACCCCCAAATTTTTTACATCATGTGCATTGAATGGGAAATGAAGTTCACATACTATTTTTTTTTTTACTTCCATCTGAATCCCTCCACCTTTCTTCACCCTGCCCACCCCTATTCTCCAAACAGTTAAGCATGCTCATGCATCTGCAGGAGGCATCGGGCTATTCGAGCCCACGTAGTTGTGAGAGCCCTACCATTTAGCGCACAGGGTAGGTCCCTATGTATGGAGGGACTGGTTGAATGTTTAAAAAACATAGTTAAACACTTAGCAGTTTTGTGTATTCATATAGTGCTTGAAAATGATCCAGTCTGGGTCTCAGAGATTTCCAGTTCTGGGCCGATTTCATAAAGACATCCAGTTACATGTTCGATAATATTTCCAACAGGGGCTTATCAAGGATTTTCCAAAAGGGGGGCCACATTTTTCCAAGGAAAAATTTGACAAGAAAATAAATGTTTTTAACCAAAAATTAATATTTTGAGGGGGACACACTTTTGTTTTAATGCAATTTTTACATTACAAATTACATTTTGCTTCTCAAAAGGGGGAGAGGCACGGGCTGGCTGTGCCACCAACCCCCCCCCCCCCCTGGACCCGCCAGTGATTTCCATAATGGTAACTACCAAGGAAAATTTTATTTTGATTGGCTTTTGAGCCCTTTTACCATTGTAATTACACCATTATGGCAAAGTTATCATGACTAAGGTCTTTATGAAATCGGTAGCTAGACTTTGGCCTTAGTTAGGAATTAGGATCAAAGTTTGTATGCACTCTCTAGTGGCTGTTTGTATTATGGTGGATCCTTTACTATGCATGTTGTCGATTTGTGTGCGATAGATGTTCAAAATGTGTTTTCTTGAAAAAAATGAATTAGTTTCTTAAACTCTGTAGCTGTACATGTATATTCAAGATTTGTATTCCAATAGGTGCTGAAAATGTTCCTGTAAATCAGATCAAAATCAAATGTTATTTCTTTTATTTGCCATGCCCAATGTTTTGGACAATAGAAAATGACAATATAAGTCAGAAAGTTCAATATTACTTTTGTGATTGTTCTTTCAAAAATAAGAATAGTCTAAATGATTGATATTTTCCCAGGATCAGACACAACTGAAGATTTCTTTGACTTGATATTTAAGAAATATATTTAGACTCAATTCAACTCCTTTCAAAAAAAGAAAAGAATAATTTGCTGATTTGTGAATACACTGTGTGCATTATTTTCATTATTAAGCATGTTCTATATGCAAGTCAATTGTCAATGTTCCTAAGATTTTTTTGTCTTGTATTTTAAGCAGATGTTTGCACCCCTTTTTCTATCCAACGCCCCTTTCCTCAAGTTGTGCTCAATTTTTGGCTTCAACCGCTTATGTATATACCTGAGAACTTTCATTGTACTTACAATTTATCTTTCAGAGTGATATTTTATTTGGTTTTGATGTTTTTAGTGTTATGACTGCTATTTTCCTTTCGTTATAAAGTCTGATTTATTTATTTCTCGAGAAAAATGATTTTCTGTAGATATATTTATTTTCTTCCTATGGATTTGTACAGTATCTAGCACTTACTTTGTATGTGAAATGCAATTACCTCACAGAGGAGGGGTATAGAGAATGTATTGATTTGATTTCTTCAGGGTTTTTTTTTTTTTAAGTAATGAAAATGATGTGATTTAAAAGAAAGATTATAAAAGTTTTAAAATCACTTCAAAAGGGGGAGGCATTTTTCAGAAAAACGCAAGCAAATTGCATTTTTTTTGTCCCCCCCCCCCCCACCTACAACGCACCCACAAACTACTGTGCTATATTTAATTTGGAACAATTTTCAATCAGCGTCACAAATTTTTCATAGACTATCAAAGCACTTTTGTGTATTCAATTTCATCTTTTGATTTGATTTTGTTTCAGTATGATATTGCTGGATAGTGTACAGCTCTTTGTTTCAATGTTCTTTGTTGTATTTTATATCATCTTGGTCAACTCTTTGGTGTAAACTTTGATGGATTCTGTATCAACTTTTTGTCGCAGTGTGTTTATGATTGTTTACTTATTTTTGGTGGCTAATTGTCAAACTTTTGTCAGTGATTTTTTTTATATTTTGTGCAATTTACTGATCCTATGTAGTTGTTTTACATTTGTGAATATAGATATTGAATCTGTGAATCAATAAATTAGTAAATGATAGATAAGTAAACAAATAACAATAGAAGAATGAAAAATTAGTTAATCTATTTTCATTAAGGAAATAATTGATTATATATATTTATAGATATCAGTATGAACATTTAGGGCTAATAGGGGCGAATGTTATTAAAGTGAGATTAAATTTTCGTTTTTGTGCGTTTACAGTACAGATTTATCTTGAGAGCTGAACTTGGTAAATTTATGTCTAGATTGAGTTCTCATACTCCAGAGGCTTTGGCATGATTAATCCATAGAGTCAGTCCGGAGCTTCGAGGCACGAGACATCAGGGTTAAACTTTCTCCCGTAGACTTTATAAACCTTACCCGGGCTAAGGGTAAGGCTGGAAAATGCCACCCACCCCTAGACCAGCCTGGACTCCACCCCTGACAGCAGTCTATTGACATTGCTTTTAATAATTTGTTTTTTTGTTGCAGTTCAACATGCTAATGAGACTCCAAGAAGCGGCCAACTGTCCCAACTCGCATTCTTGCGACAGCGACAGCGTGGACTCGATGGGAATGAGCAGCGAGGACATCTCCGTGGAAATCACTGTCTGAGGAAGCTTGCACAGCCCCACACAATCTTGACCCACCCTGTGGATAGGATGTAAAGCCCTAGGTCTACATGAGTGTACTCTTGGATTTCCAGTAACAATGGACTTGGAAAGAGAGTGTTGTCAACAAACGCCTTCAGCGTCCACGCAAAAGGGAATGATTTGTGTTTAGAACTTTTCAAACTGAAGCTAATGCCTTCATTTGGACTTGGCAATTTGGGGAATAAATAATTCGTGTTTTGCGGCGTAGTCGGCGGGACGTTGAGCTTGAGGAGGTATGGTGACTTGGCTTCCGAAATATTTTTCAAGAAATCAGATTCAGTCACTTCATAGCTGTATAGAGAATGTTGGATGCATCTGTAGTAGTGAGGCATATATGGACCTGAATGACCTTGCCTTAGGACAATGTACAACGCGATGCCTAGTATCCATTCATTTTGTGTGTATTATGCAGAGATGGAAAGCCAGACTGATAGACTAAGGTTACTGATGACATATTACTTCCAGCAACAAGGAATACTGAGATATTGAGTGATGATTGTGGTGATGTTATGAATTTTATATCATTCTTTCATTTCGATGTGGAGTGTGTTTGTTCGTGTCGTTTTCGATGAAGTGCTTTACTACCGAATTCAGCAATACTTTACGGAGCAGGGACTCCGCCCACGGACCGACTGATTGTAGGAGGTGATTTTTAAATGGACCAATCAGGTCTGCCGGATAGATCTGAAGACCAATCAGATTGCTTGCAATTTTCAGTGCTTCATAGAGATATTGCTCCATTGTTTGTGCGTGATGCGGACAAGAAAAGCAAGTGCAAGATCATCATTAAATTGTGCAGCAAAAAAAAATATGCATTATGTGACGAGGAATTGTTTATAGAGTATTACACGACAGAATGGCACCGTTTATCGATAGACGTGATGGCAGGCTATTCTGCAAAACATAGACGATGTTAATGAAATTTAGTTTTACAAAAGTGCATTATGACAAATTTGTCATGTAGTATACATGTAATATGTACATGCTTACCACACATTGATGGTGTACAAAAAAAATATATATGTCTATAATTTTGTATTATATGATTTCAAATTTGTGCAAAATGTAGCAAAGCTAAAGTTGATGCCATTTAAATTCTTGTATAGATATTTTATCGTTCACTTGTACGTATGGGTCTGAAATGTACTACCTATTTATATGCATGCTTGTAATTGTATATAATGTTTTGCAACGCACTTTAAAATATTAATTTATTTTAGATGAGATATGGTGAGATGCTACGCTTCTTACAAACTCTATTATGTGCAAATATATTTCATTTGTGATCGAGCATGAGCTTGCTTTGTCTTTGAGATTAATTTAAGCTGAAAAAGGGTAAATATTTTGTCCTTAAAACATCTTTTATACAGCATTCTTAGTCTGTCTTGTAATGGAAAGACACATTTTAGGGTGTCACTATTGATGTTATGATCCAAGTACTATGTTCTACTTATTAAATGTTTCAGTTCTACTTACATGTAAGTACTGGCTATAAGTACTACGTTTGTACTACGCTGGATAGTGTCTCCTAAAGCTTATTGTTCATCTCTTTAATGTTAGTTTCCACTACATAATCCAGCGCTATGTGATGCATTTTCTTATATGTCATTTCTTTTATCCACAAATTTTTCTTTGGCTGAAATGATTCGATTGAAATTAAATTGTCTTGTTGGAGCAAGAAGGTTGAAACAATGGCTCACTTGGTCTACTTTTCACAAACCAATTGGGTGGTGTTCTGATAGCATGGTTTAGTTAAATCTGGGGTTATTTTAGACCACACTTCTATGGAGTGCCAGTTGTCAACTCATTCACCAATCAAGAATTATTCATATACTGCTGCAAAAAGTTGTCAATAGATTAGTTGAATTGTGAGATGGGAAGAACAATTATGAATTTTTATTAATTTAGTTGGTACATTATAACTACCATGAATAAGGAAGAAGTATTATGAAGCCCGGCACTCCATAGAAGTGTGGTTTAGAATTCTAGGTTAAACTAGGGCTAAACCTGGGTTTAATTAGAATATCACCCATTTGGTTTAATATTGTCTAACAACTGAATACTATACAAAAAATAGGTATAGCCTGTGATAATTAGTAAATGGAAATTACACTAAAATGCCGAGTAGACGAACTGGTTGCAGATTAACTACGATTAGACCAAGTGGGATAAGGATGAAACGGAAAGACGGCAAAGCAGGTGTAAAACGGTCTGTAATTTCCAAAATGGACATACCACCTTTTGGCAGTAAAGTGAAAATAGCATTTCACCATTGGCCCCAATGCCATTGATCATTTCTATTGATGTGT
Source organism: Lytechinus pictus (assembly GCF_037042905.1). NCBI lineage: Eukaryota > Metazoa > Echinodermata > Echinoidea > Temnopleuroida > Toxopneustidae > Lytechinus > Lytechinus pictus. The sequence goes on along the minus strand of NC_087263.1, from coordinate 14,875,873 downwards.
TTTTGCAGTATTTGTGTATAGAACCAATTCAGTGCAATTTGTCGTCGAAGTTGATTTTTAATACTATTTTTTTCTATTTCATTTTTTTTTAATGAGGAATAATTAAGGTGCTTTTTGCTTGGAATCCTTGATTTTCTTCATTTTTTTGAAGGTTTTGAACAAAATGTTCTAATTTTTCATCTAAAATTTTTCATTAAAAATGTATGTCTGAATTTATGTATTTTTTTTGTTTAATCCTGCCTAATATTTTATAATTGCGTGTCATTGGAAGTGAATTGAAATTGATTTGAATTGAATTTTTATCAGACAGTTGTTTCTGAGAAAAGTTCCAAATAATTGTCAGATTTTCATTAATATTAATTTACTTTTCTTTTTAAGTTCTACGATTTCAAAGTAAAATTCAAATGCAAAATATCCTGATTTCTTTGGAAGGGAAATCTTTTGTTCTGGAAATTAATAAAAGAATGGCATTACAAATAATTCCTCAAAGTACTTACAGATGTTTGTGAAGAGAAGCTGTATTTGTTCATTTTGTGCCAAAGCAATTTTTTTTTTAATGAATCTTTCATTATGAAATTTTGAGAATTTTATATTATAAACAATTTTTATTCGATATAAAACAAAGTTTTACACAGACAGTCAGGTCTATTAGTAGGTATGATCAGTTCCTAGAGACGCATGATACCATATAAATCTTGTGGTATTTTGTTACTGTTAGACAATAATTGAACTAATGGATAGGTGAAATATGTGAAAGTGATTCATATATGTTGCAAAACGAAAGAACTATTTGCCATGCTACATGTACATGTATGATGCTGCAGTGCTTTTTCCCAGTTCATTGTTGTCAAAATGACCGACCAACCTTCAGGCAAATTCTTTAAAATTTAGTCTGTAGTTGCTTCATTTGTTTTACAATCTATGGCTTAATTCTTTTTAAGAATTGATCATCAATGTATACTAAGTTACACTGTAAGTCTGTTTAGTTTTTACATGCACTGTAGTTACACAAATTACATGTATAAGTGAACGATTGCTTGAAAGCTGGCTACACAATTGACAAGCAAAGCATTTTATTATAGCAAGGAGTTTCCTGTTCTGGTCGACTTGAGATGAATGTTTTAGTTATCTCATGAATAAAGTTGTTTGCGCACTTATCCTTTTTAAGTCTATATCCTCTGCACATGGATTTGTGTACATGTGTACAAAATATGTCTACGCACTTAGCTTGATCAAGGAAATTGTGCTTACATGTTTTCTCTTGCATTCTGCCTTTTTATAAATTTTAAACAACTTTTATTTCACTTTTTTATTTTAATTTTAATTTTGATTTTAAATTAATGTTCAGTGATTTGTGACAAACATACATTAAATGAAATGTAGGACTGCGGATTTTCATGAAGACGTTATATGCATGAGTAAATGAAAGGGTGATTTTTTCCCTTTTCTTCTTTGTATAAAACTAGTGCAAAATTTGACAACTACTATATAGTAATTTTGTATAAAAGAGAAAGATATTATAAAAGGAAGAGAGTTTCCAAGATTTATGATGTGGTTTATATCATTGTGATTTTTCTAAAGATGATTCTTTGTTTTGTGTAAAATCTAGTACTTCTCACTTTTTTGCTGAAAAGTAAATATTTCCTCCCAAATCACAATAAAAACAAACTATTTCAAAGCAGTATGCGTGTATTTTGTAATACTTATTTTAATTGCAGTTACATAATGGATGAAAATCCAATGATATTTGAATTAGGTGGTGATGATTGTGATGATGATTATGATGATGGTGATGATAATGGTGATCATGATGGGATGATGAGGATGATGATGGTGATGATGATGGTGATGATGATGATGATGATAGTAATGGTGGTGATGATGATGATGATGGGTGATGATTATGGTGATGATGATGGTGGTAGTGATGATGATGAATTGATAATGATGCTGATGATGATTATGGTGATGATGTTCGTGAGTATTATGATGTTCATGATGACGGGTGATGCTCATGATGATGACGATGTTCGTGAATATGTTCGTAATGACGCTGTTTGTGATGATGATGTTCATAATGACGCTGATGTTTGTGATGATGATGATGTTCGTGATGATGGTGATGATGACGATAATGTGATGATGTTCATGATGGTGATTGTGGTCAAGGATGGATCGTTGATATCATGGGGGGTTACAAAAGAAAATTATCTATATCCGTGTAAGTTATACATTTTTCTTAAGTATATGACTGTGTAGGTATTTAATCTTTCTATTCATCTTCATCTAGTTTACTTTTCCTAATAATACTTCTCTCTTTGACCCCTCCCCACATCCAAAATGAAAAGTAAAATGATAGAGAGAGGAAGTAAAGAAATGAAAACAGGAAGGAGAAGAGAGACGAACGAAAGGAACAAAAAAGCGCGGGAGAGGGAAGGAAATTAAGAGCACAAGGGGAACAGAGAGAACAAAGAATAGAGGGGAAGAGAAAAAAAGGGAAATGAGAAAAAAGGAAGAAGAGAGAGAAACGGGAGAATAGAAGAAGAAAAAGGCGCAGGAGACAGAGGGAAAGCAAGAAGATAGAAAGGGGTAAACAAATGAAAGAGAAGTGAGACAAGAAGGATAAGGAAGAGAGAGAGGGAAGAAAGAAGAGAGAGAAAGAAAGAAAGAACAGAGAGAGAGAAAGAAAGAAAAGGCGCAAGAGACAGAAGGGAAGTATAGGGGAATGAATTTAAAAAAGTACCCCTGGTACACGGAAAGAGAAGGAAACGGAAAGGAGAAAAGGGAAAGACGAAAAGCAAGTAGATGTAGGAGTGAAGAAGAAAGTGAGAGAGAAAAGAGGGGTGAGAAAGCGATAAAAAGGGGGAGAAAAGAGAATAAAACTGAAAGTAAAAGAGTGGCAAACTATGAGAAAGGAGTCGGCCTTCCCGCAACTAATCGCATGTGGTGTGCCTCCTTTATTTTACCATCATTTGAAATATCACTTCATTTTTGTTTATTCGATTTAAATAAGAGAAGAAAATACAAATGAAATCTAAAAGAGTGTATAAAAGAGATATATAATCATGAAAACCGATAAGAGTCCTCAAAATTGCCCATTTTCAGGTCAATTTTTCGAAAAATTTGAGCTCGCGCATCGCGCTCGCATTATTGATATAGTCCTTATAAGTATAGTCTTGTAGAAAGCTAAACATGTAAAGCTAACGGCTATTGTAAATAAGTGGAGAAAATACAAAAGAAACGAGAATTGAAATGTTAAAGAGTGTATAAAAGGGATATAACAATGAAAACCGATAAGAGTCCCAACAATGACTAATTTTCATGTCATTTTATTTAAATTTGAGCTCGCGCTTCGCGCTCGCATTATTGATACAGTACTTGTAAGTTTTTAGTCTCGTTGAAATAACATTATACATTATACTTAAAACTTCAGTCTTATAAGAACTGCCCCTCCCCCACTGGCATAAAGACGTGGGGTTCAGAGGCCATGGACCCCCAATAATTTTTCACGACCAAGAAAGGAGAAAATAATGAAATGAAAGGGAAAAGGGTGAAATAAGATATATATTTTTAAATATCATGTCAAAATCTATCACAAAATTAGATTTTGTATTAAAATGGTCAACTTTTTTGCTCGCTCCGTCGCAGCTTTTTCAAAATTATACATTTTGCTTTTAATGCCATGTCTGGCCCCCTAAACAGGTTAGACCCGTAATGCCACTGACACCCCCCCCCCCCCCCTTCAAACTAAATGAAAAAAAAATCCCCCATAGAGAACAATATTTCTGTCAGTCATCCCCCCAACCATGCAGGAACTCAAATCGACACCCAGGATCATGATAGTCGACTTGGCAAGATCAAATATCATAATCTAGTCATCTCTTCAAGTCAACGGCGCCTTCAAGATTTCTTATCTATCATTATGAAAATAACGGGGCAACAAATTTTACTCAGAGCGGGTGAAAGAATGAATGCTTAGAAGCAAAGAAAATTAAAATGGATTGTCGTTATCTACTGAAAATTAATTAAAATAAGATTGGCATTTTACCACTGGTTATTTTCAATATCAGTTTGCAAGTTGATCCCAAATGGCAGGACTTCGAAATCAATGAAGCATACTCATAATAATTTTTGTAAGAATCTAATTTTTCTTTGATCAACTCTCGTCCACAAATTATAAGATGGGCATAGTGATCAAATCGAGACACTTGTCGGTGTCCTATTTCGAACAAAAACATTCAAGAGCGCTCTTTAACCAGTCTTTTTACAAATTTGAAACATGTCCTGGGCTTTGGAAAATCATTGGAGCAAAAGAATGGCACGCTGCATGCGCGCCTGGAAGTTCAGTGCCAACTGGAATGCTAAAAATCCCATTGTTACGCTGTAGAAACCCATTGATGCGTTTTGCAAAAATTACAAGAGTTACAGCTCCTTCCGACTCGCTGCTTTTAAGTAGCTGTCGGAAAATAGATGGAATTTCTGTATATTGGAATCACATCAATAACTCTACATCGGATAGATTATTTGAAGAGCTTTTTCATCAGTTGCTTCTCGTTTTGGAATTTTCTATCAATAAATTGTAATAACACAGAGACCTTCATCTGAACGAGAGTCCCATCTTTTCCAGCAACTGTACTGTGTGAATAATGTGTGAGACATTGGGGAGCTGGCGCCTTTGAATATTTTTCACGGATAAATATTGTGCCATAAAAATGTTCATCATCATTATAATCATCATCATCAAGATTGTCGGTGACGTAGACACCATCATTTAGTAAGTGAAGATGAATTCATTGAAAAGGGGGACTTCAAATCGTTTTATCAACCTGTCAAAGTGAGCAAAATGGATTACGGAAAGCATGATGGTCATTTCGCCAGAGCCGTGGCGCCACACGACAGTGCGCAGATCAGTGCACGACACCAATGGAGGTAGGTCCTTGTTCATGATGATATTTCTTACAACTTTGCACACACTCCTTCTCTTTCCACAAAAAAAAAATCATTAAAACTTCCTGATATAACTAACCTAAGATGTGTATTTTAATGTTTTCTCACATTTGAGTCATCAATACCTTCTTCTTCTTGAAGTTCTTCCTCTTTTTCTTCTTCCTCTTCTCCTTCTTCATCTTTTCTTTTTCTTCTTCCTCCTCTTCTTCCAGAGTAAATGCTGCTTAAAGATGATGAAGATACACGTACTACTAGTTGTGTGTGTGTGTATGTTTGGAACTTTTCACGTACTATTATTATGCAGGTGCATATAATTATTTATATGTCCTTGTTCAGGTGCATATATATATATATATATATATATATATATATATATATATATATATATATATATATATATATATATATATATATACATGTCCTGTTATAGGTTATTTTGTAATAGAAAGTGTTGGCACGTATGAATATTGAATAACGCTATTGTAGGGATTGATTTTGTACTTTTATTTCTTTCCACTCTTATTCAGGAATCATCCCCCTTTTCTAATAGAACATCCCTCATTTATATTCACCCTTTTCATCCTAACTTCCTATTCTTCATGTACAGCTCTCTCTTATACATTAACTGCTGTACACTCCTCACACAAGGTTCTTTTGTATTAAATCACTCCACCATTCTTCATACAGCTTTGATCACTCTTCTATCCATCTCCTTCCACGTCTCTCCTTCTGATTGGTAAGCTTAGATATTAATTTGCATTTGTATGAATATTGATGTGCCTTAACTAATTTGCATGGAATGTTACCAAGAATGCAACAAGGATATGAGTAATTAAGAACTGGGAGTTGGCCAGTAAGTTCTCAACCTGATAACATGTCTGCTGGGCTGCCTCTGTGTTGTATCATAACATTGTTCATTGAATGAGTGCCTCTGTGTTAAGAGTACTAGGAATGTATAATTATCAGAACCCCGTACTACACTATTTTGACATACTGTCGTTTAACACAATTTAATTCCACTGAGTTCTCTTACATATTGTGAAAAAAGCATCCATTCAAAATATGCCCTTTAATGTAAATATCAAAATAACTCTCTTTTACTTGCCTTATGATTTTAAAGCTTTTATTTTTTTGCATATGATGTTGCTAGTTTGTTTGTCATTGGCTTATTGTAGATTTGATTGCTGTCTTAATTTCTCAATATATAGGCCTTGTCTGCATACCTTCTTGCAACTGAGAGAAGCACATTTGCAAGCAATATGCTTTTATTGTGTCTCACCTGCAACATTTCATTGTGTTGTTTTGTATTTAGTGAAATTAAAAAATGTATTGGCTTAATCAATTTATGAAATATTGAACGGGCGGGGCTCCTCGAACTTAGAGACGTATTCAAGGCCTTGTGTACAGCTATGTCGGGCAACGGTGTACATGTATATTAAGTAGTGGGACGAATATGTTTTTCTTCGCAGATGTGTTGACAAAGTCAGTTTCAAAATGAAGGTATCAAAATTGTCTTTAAAATGCATCGAATCGAATCCGCTTGTCTAATAATCCAGTTTGCAAGTTTGCACGAGTGCTTGATCATGATCATCTTTACTCGAATGACAAGATGACTATTCCCATTTTTTCATTCGGATGAGCACTAATTAACACATTCAAAAGACTTTTTTTCTTATTTACACCATCACTGTTTATTGAATCATTAAAAAGAAACATGATATGCAATACAATCTAGCATATAAAGATATTAAGATATTGCAGGTATAATAAGTTGGGGGTCGTTTATATTTCCTTGAGAGACAAATTAATCCTTCATTTGGTGCATCACAAGTGTAACCATTTCTTTCTGCAAATGTGCGAGCGAGCGAGCAAAACAATTACAATCATAGCGACTAGATGTTCTATAAAGTTTTGTTTATTATTTTTGTTTAAGTTTGGACAAAGGAGTTGTCCTTGAAAAGTACCTAAAAAGACTCAAGGAAATGAGGTTTAGTGGAAGCGCCACATGAAAGCGCTGGGTCGCTTTCACCTACTACAACCATCGTCGTAGAGGGCGTACATGTAGTTGATGTAATGTTTTTGCGCGGCGACGCAGAACGGATTCAAGAACACAGTAAATGTATTGAAAATACCCATCAAATGACAATGAACAGCTGGGAGGTCTTTGTCGAAAATTGGTGAAACGGAATAGAATAGCTGTTTCGTCCTTAGTTCCGGTGCTGACGAAAAATTACAAAGATGTTGTTTGTCCAGAGACCAGGACGAAACGGTTTTTTTTTATTCGCCAATTTTAGACAAAGACTTCATGGTTGCTCTTTGCCATGAAGAACGCTTGGCTATGCATTTACCATGTTCCTGTATCCATTCTGAGCCGCGGTGCGGAAACCCCTCCCAGCTGTTCATTGTCATTTGGCGGGCATTTTCAGTACATTTACTGTGATTGTGAATATACCTTGTGCTTCTTGGAAGCGGAAACTCACTTTGGCTACTGTCTTTTGATTGATTGTCCAAATCAACCGAAATAGGTTAAGGATCCTTATTTCTTCTTTTTTCTGTCATGCTTGGCACCCTATCAAAATACCACGCTGACTATATTTACAGACCTGCCAACCAGTACGTTTAAGCCGTATTTAGTACGTTTTTTTTTTACAGTTTGCCAGTACATTGTACAACATGCTATAATATGCATTCAAAGTAGAAATGCAACAAATACCTTCATAGAGTGTTCATTGATGTGCTATTCTAATCACCTGATCTATTCAATTTCTGCATCCTGCTATGTAAGGCATGCTTTGAAATCTGCCTATCACAATGAAAGAAATGAAAGCTCATTAGACCAAAATTGTCCATAAAGTAAAACGAACTGGTCTCTTCATTTAAAAAAAATTAATTTATCTTTGTTGGGGGTGGGCTTGGGCATAAACAAACCTAAGTCTATAGGGATTGCATGAGTGAAAACACGTTCATAGATAAAAGCATCACAACAAGCTGCACAGCTACTATGTATTTTCTCTATTGCAAATTGGCTAAACTTTGTTTTAGCTGCTAGCATGTAGGCCTACTTATCTGCAAAAATCTTACGGCGTTCGGCATTTCCCATTGTTTTAACCCCCAACTTGATTGCTTGAAATGAATTGTCCCGTAAATATCGATTGTCATCAGCGTTAGCACGGTAACTATGGTTGGATACGCAGAGCGTAGAGCCTTTCGTATGCAGGTAGTGCGTGCTCTGCACACTCTTCCACAATGGCGGGACTCGAGGTTTCCTTCGTGGGATCGGGGGCCTTGCCAAAACCCTTCCCTTTCATGGCATTCGATAGCACGATGCTGTCCTTCAGAGTCGGGTTGGCGATGTCCCCGACGTCAGTGCAGTGCCAGTTCAGCTGATCGGCGCTGACACTTTCCCAGTCCAGCATCTTGGGAGTGTACGCGATGCCCATTGCTTCGCAGTACTTCGGTAGGATCTTCTCGGGTTGTGTCACCAGGTCGTCTGCGTCGATGATGGGAGGCGCTGACTGGCCGAAATCCGTCTGGACGAATTGATAGAACCTCTCTAGGTCGTGGTAGATGTCCTTGAACGTGCGGAGATTGAATACCGGGCTGAGATTGAGGTCGTTCTCGATGCGCGCAAGAGAGCGGAAGGACTTCTTTGGATGTCGGATGAGAAAGGAGTGCTTGTAACCACGGTCGACGACGTCGAAGTGACCTCTGATTCCTTCGACCATTCCCTTGACGAAGAGGACTTTGGCACCCGGATAATCGGCGTTTAGAAGCTCCTTGATATAACTGTACGTGTACTTGTCATTCAGCATATCTGGGAATAGAAAGTGATGTTTCACTGATTATATCATACTTAATAGCGCTTAACACTTACTTTATCAGAAGTCTCTAAGCGCTCTACAATAATGCAACATATATCGTTAACCAAGCTTTAGCATAGCAGCTGTTTTGCGCGCTGCGTTTCAAGGGATAAATTCCTACCAGGTACCCAGTTACATCACCTGGGTTGAGTGCAGCACAAATGTGGGTAAATTTCTTGCTGAAGGAAGACACGCCATGGATTGGACTCGAACCCATATCCCTTAGATTTAAAGACGAGAATCATAACCACTAGACCACGACGCCTCCACTAGACTACGATGCCCCCACTGAACATTTAGGAAATACATAACTGAGCTAAAGGGTCTGTGACGAATCGAAACAAAGAGTATGCACTATAGGCGGGAGCGGAGAGACGTCACATAACGTCGCTTAACGACAACAGCACTGACAATGAAATAGTGTCAGAAACACCACTTACAATTTTAGAAAGATTCGTAAACTTTCAGAGAACGTACGAAATGGGTAAACTCAATTATCAACGCTTATCACACCCAGGACGAAACCGCAATTTTGATTCACCAATTTTCAACAAAGACAAATACCTCACAGCTCTTCTTTGTCATTTGATGGGCATTTTCAATACATTTACTGTGTTCTTGAACACGTCGTGGTGAGCGAAAACACCGTAATGTCGCTAATGACTGAAGTTATTATAGTGACTGAACGGAGCGGTGTGGCCCAGTGGATTAGTCTTCTGACTTTGAAACAGAGGGTCATGGGTTCGAATCCCAGCCATGGCGTTATTTCCTTCAGCAAGAAATTTATCCACATTGTGCTGCACTCAACCCAGGTGAGGTGAATGGGTACCCGGCAGGATTAATATCTTGAATGCATGAGCGCTGAAAGGCAGCTAGAGCTAAAGCCGGGGTAATGTTAATGATAACACGCCTCGAAATAGAAAATTTTGAGATAGATGGCGCTATATAAATGCCTATTATCATTGTTATTATTACTATTATCATTGTTATTATTATTATTATCATTGTTATTATTATTATCATTATTATCATTATTATCATTATTATCATTATTATTATCATTATAATTATTATCATTATTATTATCATTATTAGTATCATTATAATCATTATTGTCATTATTATTATATAATCAACAAAAACCTACTTGGCATACCATCTCCCCAGTGGATCTCCCGATCGGGTCCAAACGAATAACAGGCCAGGTATGGCTCCCAGAACACCTCCGTGTCTCCTCGAGCCGACATCGATCGCGCGAACGCCGTCGACACCGACCGCGGCGTGCTCCAGACCATGATGCGAGCAGGGTTCTGGGAGCTGGCCATGACCTAATAATTTTGTGACTAACGTCCCCCTTCACACTGCAAGTCAATTCTGGAATCCAAAAATAGAAAGAAAATGAGGTGGAAAAGGGATATATTATGTTAACATAATTTAGCATTGGATGATGGGTATTGATTTTAAGAATTTTATTTCATCTGAACCCCTCCCCTTTTGAAAAAAAGTGAATTTAAACGGACACGACAATAAAAAACAACTTATGATATTCTCTCACGTCTATGAGTGCCCCAAACCATATTGCAAGCGAGGTTCAGGGAGTTTGCAATGCCATTTTCGGATCCAAGGGGGGGGGGGGGCGAGCCGGCCCCCTATTTTTTTGAAGAAAAAAAAAAGGTGTCCCTTTTAACTTGAGAGAAACGCTGAAAACAGAAAGAAATGTAAAAAGGTATTATACCCATGTTTAATTTACGGCCTCGCCACGGCCGGCCCGACCCCCAAAGGCCTACTCGCAGTGGCACCGCATTCTGTTATGTACGCAAACCACGCTAGCTCCTGCGCGCCCATCAACGACATTCTGTCCTGCACACCATCAACGGCCGAGTAGCTTTGCATAGGAGGATTACCATAATTACAATGCGCTAAGCCGTAAGCTAAAGACAGAGTAGCCCGATTTCGACATGGCGGAAAATAGGAAGCAACAGCTCACACTTTTAATGACAGTTTATAAAAAAAAAAACTGGCTTGCGATTTGCGTTCGCATTAATTTCTCAAAATATATTAACCCATGCATCCTATTCATAATTACAAAAGTGTTTAAATGTCACGTTTTTAGGCCTTAATATCGATAAAATTCGTCTCATAAGGCTTATTAGAATAATAAATAGAACATTTTCATGAAGTCCTAATAATTGTCCCCTTTTTTTCAGAATGGAATATCAAAAAGTTTCATCGCGCTCTTCCGAAGAGGAATAGGAATTAAGATAGTCATCATTTTCAAAAGATGACAAAATGTCCTTTGAATGTCCTGGTCCTAGGTACGCGCTCGCATCATTTCTTAAGTGCTATCCACTTCACAATTTTCTAACATACAGCGCGTCCCAAAAAAAATGTCCCTCTTATATGGGGCTAAATTACTTCAAAATATAAACATTATTCTCAATGAAATGTATTTAACTAGGAAGCTCATCTCATGTTCTAACTTCTAAAAAAATTTCATTGGTCTCGCTTCAGTGGTTTTGAATACACAGTCTATTATGTAAAAGTGGTGCTTTTCAGCCCATTCCAAGTTTGCATGCATGCAGCACTACTGTGTGTTCTGCACTTTCTAGCATATCAACCCCCTTTGACCATTCTGACCAAGGAATTCCCTGATCTGACCAGGGAAATCTCCATGATCTAACCAGGCTCATCAAATCACAACCTTGAGCATGTTTCGAAGGGCAAAAACAATATTTTACAGCTCATATCATGTTTGAAAATGGGAGATGCACAATGATTAAGACAACGGGTCATGTCTGTTTCATGCCTAATTCATGCCTAATACTGCATTTTTGTTTTTATTAATGTTTTTTTAGTTAATAAGCTACTGTGGTCAAGTTAATTCAATGTAACTTTTTAAAAGAAAAAAAAGTAATTTTTTTATCTGGTAAAGTTCCTTTTTTGCAAAGGGTGTTTAACTTGCGGATTCCCCTTTATTTTTTAGCTTATTTTACTCATCCATCATTCACATTTTCTTTCAAGTTGGTGCACTGATTCCCCTTATCAATCATTAAAAAACTTGATTTTTTTATATTTCTTGCCCTTCTGAACATGCCCAAATTTATAATTTGATGAGCCTGGATATGATTAGGGAAATGTCCCTGCTCAGATCCTGGATGTAAAAATGGGGGTTAACATGCCATAGACAATGCAGATATGCATCAACGCTGCAAACTTGGAATGGGCTAAAAAGCACCACTGTTACGTAACTAGAGTGTGTATTCAAAACCGCTGAAGCGAGACCAATGACATTTTCATAGAAGTTAGATCATGAAATGAGCTTTCTACTCATGAACATTTATTTGAGAATACTACCACATTTTAGAATTAATTCAGTCCTATATCAGAGGGACATTTTTTGGGGGACGCGCTGTAGTGCTTAATTTGATCTTTTTTTTCAGATCGGAATATAAAATATTTTGAGCTCACGCTTCGCACTTGCATTAGTGATTTTCATGATAAATAAATATAATCAGAATGCCCAGATTCTAAGTCTAAATGTAAAACATGCGCACGCATGTTTATTGAGATACGCAGCTGGTTCATTATTTAAAACGTGCTTAAGTTAGCTTCAGTTATCAGTTTCAGATCAGAATATCAAAAAAATTCTACTCGAGCTTTGCGCTCGCATTATTACTGTAGGAAGATGACCAACTATCCATCCATTTCATAATTTACAAAACATGAATAGAGTGTCCCGTTTTTAGGTCAGAATTTCATTTTTTTTTTCGCTCGCGCTTCGCGCTCGCATCAGTTGTATAGTTATATATCTATCCCGTTCAAAATTACAAAAAGTGCTTAGAATGTCAATTTTTAGGTCGGAATGTCAAAAATTATCAGCTCGCGCTTCGCGTTTGCATTATTTAATTGTCAAATATGTATCGTCTTTATGGATAACTGCAAACAGTCCTTAACAGGCCTCTTTTCGATCAGGCCAGATCACGCTCGCGGTAAATATGTTATTATGCATCTTGTTTACGATCACAAACTAGTACTTGTTAATTTCCTTCCTCCGGTCTTCGGAGATCGGCGGCAAGCCGCAGAGTGTTAAAGAATTCAGGTCTTTTCTAGATGGTGCTGTCGACATGAGAATTTTTAAGATGCATCTTAAGCAGTGACATGTCAAAGAGGAAGCAGAGGAGGAGGGCAGGGAGTGTGAGGGGAAGAGGATGGAGGATGCGAGGATGAGGGGGGTCATTTCCAGTGAAATCATTGAGGATGAATGCAGGCAAGTCAAGGTTCTCAACATGATGTAGTAGGTCCAGACGCTGCGCCAAGAAGACTGGACATGAGGCAAGAAAGTGGGTAGTGGTTTCTTCCTCTAGAGAGCAGAGCTTGCAGGTTGGGTCTGGGCTCTTCCCGGTGGTGACTATGCGTCGTTGTGTGGGATAAGTGGACGTAAGCAGCTGAGCACGTAAAATCACAGCTGATCGAAGATGGGTTGGTAGTGAAGAAGGGTATAGTAACGATATCTTGGGAAGCATTGAGAGGTTACTCCATAGGCTGAGGGATGAGAATTTCTCAATGCACACTCTGGCTTCTTCCATTTGGGTATCATACACTTTACTCCTGCACAGAGTTTTCCAGCGGTTGTATGAGAAATCTTCAGATATGAGAGAGGTGAGTGAGGGAAGGTTGTACTCAGAGCAGCTTATTCCAATAGATGATAGTAGGAGTCTGGTGGAGAGGGCATGGAGGAATGAGTGAAATTCAAATCTACTATGATCAATGTTGAAGGGCTGTCCTATCAGAAGGAAAGTGTTCAGTTCAATCTCGCGGAAGAGGTGAAGTAGGTCGGTTAACAGGAAGATAAAGATATTGGGGGCAGATCTCGGTAGGCCCAAGAGTTTCTTGAAAAGGGAATGTTGGGCAGAATCAAGTTTGTTGATTGAGTGAAACACAGGAGCTGTGAGCAATACGTCATTCGGGGTAGGCAGAAAGTTTTCCAGAGCTTCACAAGGGTGTGGGGGAGGAAGAGGTTATTGCTGCTGTTGCTACCGATGATGGCGAAGAGGGTGTTGTATCCCTTGGTGATTTTGTGTTGAGTGTGGTCATAAGAGATGGTTGATTGGTGATGTCAAGGTGAGATGATGAGAGACCTCTATGATTCTGTCATCGTCAATGAAGAATTGGCAGGATGGGTGGATGCTGCGCTTTGACTTGAAGATGAGGATGGCACTTTTGGAGGGATAGAGTATTCCCAATGAGAGGCATATTCATCTTTGACATTCAGCATTTGCTGAAGTTCAGTGGGAGAACTTGCGAGAAGGGCAACATCATCAGCAAGGATTATTACACATGCGTATCGATTCTGAAAGGTGCAGGCAAGCCCCTTGTCTCGGAGAGTCTTGATGAGGTCATCAACGAATACGTTGTACAAAGTGGGAGAGAGTATTCCTCCTTGTCTGACACCCTTGTTTAATGGAATGAAGGAACTGACAGAACCATTCCAGGTGACATGGCTTGAAGCACCTTGGTAGAGGGCGTTCAAAGTAGATTGTACAGAGGTTGGAATTGGTGTGTCTTGAAGTTTTGAGAAGAGGCCACTATGAGAAACTGAGTCGAAGGCTTTATTTGCATCCAGAGGGCAAGATAGATAGGGTTCATAGCAGACATATTGAGTTCGATTGAGAGTTTGAGGGCGAGAGAAGTAGAGTACACGACTTTCCTGGCTGGAACCCGAATTGTAGCTCATCCCGAACATTGACAGAAGAGAGAGGCATTTCAATATGGGGGTTCAGAACATTCTCCAGCAGTTTGGACATGCACGAGGTAAGGGAGATACCCCGGTAACTAGATGGATCATGTATGGGTTAACCTTTGCCTTTGTGCAAGGGAATAAACGAGGGCATCTTTCAGAGAGGAGGAGAAGTATCAAATTCTGATGCAAGATAGAATGAGAAGTAGAAGCAGTCTGCGGGTAATAGGTCCTGAATGCTTGACATGATTGGAGGTAATGCTATCCGATCCAGGGGCTTTCTTGAGTCTGAGTAAGGATATTGCATTGTCTAAATCTTCCAGGTTTAGAGTAACTTGTTGAGTGGAGGTGGTACCTGAATGGAGGGGGGGGGGGAGTGTGACAAGGAAGCTACATTGGAGTGACAGGGACTAGGGGACTGGGAGGAGGCGGAGGGGGAATGATTGATGTCTGGGTCTTCTACATGAATTTCAGGTGGGTTGAGAGAGCAGGCAGAGAGCATGGAGAAGTATCTATGCCATCCTTGAATGACCTGCTCTCCTGTGAAGCGTGTGTTGTCATACTCTTAGTAGGCTAGATCTTGAGTTGGAGCATTACTTGATTTTCGCTTGTTGACTAGAAAATATGAGCGTTACGAGATTGGGTACCTTCAATCTCCAGTCTTTTGTTGAGTTTAACCTTAGCAGAGGACTGCCTAAGGGATTTGCAGAAGTTCTTCTTGGCAGCAAGTTACTTGGATCTGAGTAAGTTGTTGTTTTCTGTGGGTTTGCCGTCATTCCTCCACGCTTTCCAGGTAGAGAGGGAGATGGCGTACGCTTCTCTCACAGCGTGTGACCATTCTTGTTTGCCAGACATCTTCTTTGAATTAACTTTGTGGGGAAGTTCAAGAGAGAGAGTAAGCATATTCTTCTGGGGGATATTGAAGATGGAGTCAATGTCTATGGGGGAAAGCTCCAGAGAGTCGAACCTGAGAAAGATCTTGGAGGACATGGAATCAAGAGGGATGGTATATTTATCTCGGATGATAGCAGAGTCAGAGGGCCAAGAGATGGAAATTCGTTGAATTCCTTCAGCAATGGGAACAGAGGATGATGAGGAGAAGACTATACCAGATTGGTGAGGAGGGTGAAGTGATACAAGAACTGACCGATGGTCAGATGTGTTAAGTGGATGCTCTTTAAGGGTTGCTTGTTTGCTGAAGAGGCTGGAAGAGTGAGCTGGTACTAAGAAACCATCAATCAAAGAGGTGCGCGAACCATCATCTGTCATGAAGGTATACAGCTCCTTTTAGCCGGCATCGTGTAGGAGACTGGCTAGACCATTTTCACAGATGAATTAAAAGATCTTGTACTTTCTATAGGGATCCTGATATTGGCAAACATGCTTCAAAATGGCTGATTTTGTGGACAACTCTCCATTTGTTTTGTACACAGTTTTTCAGATTTTCCCCATCTTTCAAATTGCATCTTGCCTCCTTCTGGGCCTAACATATATGTCATGGGAAAATATAATTCACACCACATATGTCAAGGTCAGGAGAAAATGATGTGAAATATGTAAAATAAAGGGGAAAATCTGAAAATTTGACCACAAAATCAGCCAATTTGAAGCATGTTTGCCAATTTGAGGATACCCATAGAAAGTACAACAAGATTTTTCAAACATCCATAACTTGCCTATTTCATAATCGATTTTGATGAAACTTGTTTTAAATTGTTCCTCTTGTTTTATTCTTTCCAATAAGATTGCTTCTCTTCTTGGGATTTGGTTTCCTTGAAGCATGTACGCTGATCCAGCTTTGTCAAGAATCAACCTTTTTTGAGCAATTTTGGTGCGAGGGGTGGCAAATTAAGAGAATGAGGGTGTGAAAGGTTATACAGTACTTGGTAATATGTTCTTCAGTATTAAGAATGTCACTAGTACACAGGTACAGCAAGTACATGTACAAGGTGATAAACACGATAAAGAAGTTATGTGAGGTACATGTAGGCAATAAGCCTGTTCACGGTTGTAAACTGCGCACGAGCAGAAAAAGGTCATTTGAGATAAACCATGAAGGTGGCTTTCAAATTCACTGACATAGGCATTTGTGATTTGATGATTATTCATGTATTCCTTTCAAAATATTCATTTTATATCATCCAAGCTGAAGAGTAATAAATAGAGCCTTCATAATCACTGGTATTTGACAGTAGCCTAAACAATAGTCAAATGTGCCAAAGGCAGACAATAAAACAGATTTCCAAACTTTATCCCTGATGTACTATTCTAGTCACCTGGTCTATACAATGCCATTTGCTCTTAGAATTTGAATACTCTACCGGTAAAGCTTAAGCAACATCTACATTTGGAAATGATAGTGCTTATCCTAATGAAAAATCACAAAGGTCATTTGAGAAAAGTTGATCATGAGCTAACCGTGAACTGGCTTATTGTACAGGCAGGGCCAGTACGGTTACATGTGCACGGCTTGAGCATACAGTATGACTCTGAGAGGGAATACACTCAATAAGAGCACGTATGTACACACATTACAGGGATGGTACAGGCTGGATATATTAATATCTCAATAAATAGAGTAAAATTCACAGAGCAAAATGCTGAAAATTTGATCAAAATCGGATAATAACGAATTTATTGAATTTTAAAGATTTGCATTGACCATGAAACAGTTCTTGGCATGTCTTTATGAATATTCATTAGGTGGGCTGATGATGTCATATCCCCAATAGTTGTTTTGTATTTTATTATATGAAATTAGGTTCATAAAAAAAATTATACCAAGAACTAAAACAATTGAATTGACAACTGATTAAAGTGCATTAGTTATTTATTGCCGCAACTTATTTCATCATAATGGAGACACATCATTTACACACGTATGAAAAAATGAAACATTTATGATTTCATGCAATAACATAAGAAAAAGGAAAGTGGGGATATGACATCATCAGCCCACCTAATGAATATTCATGATGATGTGCAATATAACTGTTTTCACATAATGTTGATAAATTTGACATTCAATAACTTCGTTATTTGTTATCCGATTTTGGTGAAATTTTCAGCATTTTGCTCTGTGAATTTATATATAAATAGTTTCAGCCTGGACCATCCCTTTAAGGTTGAGTACGGAGTCAGAAATCCACTGAGCAGGTAGTTCAGCACTGAAATGGCATATGGAGGTGAAAAAAAATAATACAAGGAGGGTGATGGTATAGACATAGATAATAATAATAAATCATAAATTGAGCATGCAGGAAGGGTGGATGAAGGATGGCAGAACTTGGCACAAGAATGAAGCAAGGGATCGAGACAATAAAGAGGCGGACACTCACAACACAGGTACTAGCACTTTTTAGCAGGCAGGCACTGACTTAGGCTGCGTTTATGCGACCTCAAGCCAGAATCATGATTTGAATCATGATTTGAATCATGATTCAAAACACAAACATGAATCACGATGTCACAGAATCAGCGTTTAGACGACCTTCATTACAATGCTGTTTCTCCTCAGATTCGGGCCAATCCAGTGCGCATCACTAGTGCGCAGTTTGACAGAGGAAGTTTTTCGCACGTGTTTCGGCTCTCGAAAAATCTTTTGCTTCCAGAATTCAGTCTATACCTAATTTTGTTTACTTCTATAGGGTCCATATGCTTCTATTCATCTTGTTAGTTTATCCAAAATGGTGTTCGGAAGTGAATTTCAGCGTAGATCCAATTTAATATTAACACT
The DNA here is from genome assembly GCF_037042905.1 of Lytechinus pictus. Taxonomy (NCBI): domain Eukaryota; kingdom Metazoa; phylum Echinodermata; class Echinoidea; order Temnopleuroida; family Toxopneustidae; genus Lytechinus; species Lytechinus pictus. The sequence continues at coordinate 14,857,593 of NC_087263.1, read as the reverse complement.
CTATACTCAACAACAACTGAGATCATTGTCTGTCCAGTTAATTCATTCACTAGAACTTGAAGTTGAAGACATGACCAAAAAATGAAAAGTAGTGGACGATGCGATGACCAACACAGAACTTGAACATGACAAGAAATGCATGCAGAGTAACCATGTACATACAATGAGCATATAGAGAGCCTTGAGCTTGGCAAGAGTCAAACCGAAAGTAGCCCGACACAGTGAGGTCATATAATCATGATTCAAATCACGATATCGTTTATTCGAACATTTTCATACGTGATTCTGTAGAAACGTCTTTCCAAACGCCCCTTTTTTCGTAGTTCATAGGGTGCGTTTATCCGCCACTTTTTTACCCTATAATCATGATTCCAATCATGATTCAAATCACGATTCTGCAGAATCACGATTGCGTTTAGTCGAAATTGAATATAATCATGATTAGAATCACAAACATGAACTACGAAAAAAAGGGCGTTTGGAAAGACGTTTCTGCAGAATCACGTACGAAAATGTTCGGATAAACGATATCGTGATTTGAATCATGATTATATGACGTCATTGTGTCGAGCTATTTCCGGTTCTTGCCAAGGCGCGCGCCCCACGTTGTCACATCACATGTACGTCGCCGACCTCCAATTAAGTGTCCAACGTTGACCTATACTTCCTGGGTCAAACTGCGCACTGTGATGCGCACTGGATCGGTCCGAATCCGAGGAGAAACAGCGTTGGAACGAAGGTCGTCTAAACCCTGATTCTGTAGTAATTGTGATTCATGTTTGTGATTTGAATCATGATTCCAATCATGATTCAAATCACGATTCTGGCTTGAGGTCGGATAAACGCAGCCATGTTTGTGATTCTAATCATGATTATATTCAATTTCGACTAAACGCAATCGTGATTCTGCAGAATCGTGATTTGAATCATGATTCAGATCATGATTCTAGGGTGAAAAAGTGGCGGATAAACGCACCCTAGGTCGACATAACTCAAGCCTAGTCTGCTGTGCAAACCCTTCACTCTTCTTCTTCTTCTTCAGGTTAAATCTGCCTCCTTCAGGATTGAAGATTCTTGCAGATGAGTAAAGGGTCTGAATTGCAGCCTACTCCCTATTGCTCAAACAGCAAGTTTTGCATGTGCTAGTCTTTGCGTGGAGACACACTTGTTGTTCAAATTTTCAATCAGGGTCTGTGTCTGCAGACTAGCTCGAGTCAAGCCACATGATGACAGGTTGACATATAAGCCAGTGGATGCAGTTACATGTAGATCTACATCACTAACGTAGACACAGCAAAGCATGCAATATTATGAGGAGAGCTAGAAAAGTATAAATATGCAGGATACATGCAGCACGCAGATACAGTTGTAGTTACCACCACTGGGATGAGTGTAGAACTTGTAGTAGCTTGAAGCCCAGACAGTTGTTATAGTGTTCTGACTGGAGTTGAAGAAATGTTCCCGCCAAACTTGAAGATGAATAGGTGGGACTGCATAGGATGAATTGAGTTGACCCTGCCAAAGCGTGAGTTAGATCAGTCCAAGTGGAGTAGAAAATATGCTCAAGATGCAGGACATTCTCAGACAGGATGCAAAATCCAATATTAAGAGGGAGGGAGACCAGTAAAAAAAAAACCCACAAAATGATGAAATCAGAGGGCAGAAGAGGGAGACAGTCATGTCAAACTGCTTAAGACACTTATACCATCATCAGTGGGCAAGTTTATAATACATCGCAATGTTTTCCCGGCTTTTTGCAAGGAGCCCCGCTTTTAGCTGGGAACCCTCCTTTACCAGAGGGTATTCAAGGCTTACTTAAGTAAAGCTAAATGTTTGATACATAGCAATATTTTCTCGGCTTTTTGCTTTAGGAGCCCCGCAATTAGAATGTTCAATTTTCAGGACAAAATGCATGAAATTACAACAACAAAAAAATCAGCTCGCGCTTCGCGCTCGCACTGACTAAATAGGGCGTATGAGATTATTATATATTTATGTTGTTTTATAAGAATAAAGCTAAGAAGTGACTGTTAGGACTACCCCTTCCAAGAAAGAAACAAAAATCATCTTTGTGCGGCCGATCGGGGGGAAATATGGGTGAAATTTGTTTCGGCGGCCCCCTATCAATTGGCGAAAGCTGGACCGCCCCTGATAATGCCCCCCCCCCCTCATAAAATTACAATCCAATAACGAAATCCAACCTTAAGGGGGAGGATTAGGCCTTCAGATGATAAGCACTAGATTGTTATAACGTTAAGTTTAGAAAATTGTATTTCATTTGTCAAAAACAACACCTATGTCAAAAGTGGAATTGGAGGAAAACAGATTTTCACAATCACATTCCGCTTTAATATGATAGACGTAGCTATCTTTTTCGTGGTAATGTATAAGCAAATGAGCAAAACCTTTTCGAGGTGGATATCTGAATATTAAATATAACATACATGTATGGCAGTGAGTCCAAACTTCGCGCGTGTCCAAACTTCGCGGACGGTCATTATCAAAAAAACTAGCCAATATTCTTAAAATCTGACATCATCAACGTGAAAAGCGACCCTAAAATCATCCTTTGGTGTAAGTTTATTTAGGATGAGTTCAGTATTCATGAAAATATTGGCAAAAGATCGGCAAATTTGTCACCGTTAGCGCCCGTTTTGAAGAAATCTGATATTTTCAACAAGCATTACGATATCACCATTTTGCAAGCTGAAATCATCAAAAATGTGAGTTAAATGTGGTACTAACCGATTCTATAGCATTTTGCCATCAATCTGATACAAATATTTCCCTTTTGGACATTTAGTCCACAAAAACTTTGGTCCGCGAAGTTAGGTCACACTTTTTCTGAACGGTTTTCCAGCACAGCGCGCATTCGCCGATCGGAATAGAATTTTGAGATCGCGATACCGGCGAATCCCCTTGACCTAATTTACATTTTCGTCCATGATTTTATAGTTTACGATCTTGCCGTCAATGTGGTAACTACTTCTACTGGTTTTGTATAAATTATGAATATTTTGTGAAAAAAATTAAGCCTGATGAATATTTTTGAAAAGTTTGGACACCCCATCATAAGCTATATTCCGCGAGCTAGCGGCTCGGAAAATTTTGAAATTTCAAGTTGTAAAGCTTTTTTCAGCTCTATTCTGCCGCTTATAACAACTCTGTTTTAATTATTTTATGAAAAAGGGCATATAATCGTTTTCCCCTTAAAATAGTTTTCTTTGTTGAAGAGGTGATTTTGCGGAAAAATTCAAGACACTTTTATTTTCGCTTAAAGAGACCATAATCATAGGACCATATTATCACAGAAAAAGATGGAGAGGGACCATTTTTGCCTCCTCGAGGGCACTGTAAGATCAGAGGTAGGCATAAAATAATCGTTGAACAAAATTCATCCAATTAAGTCTTGTTCTGTATACATGACCCTAGAGGGGAGGGGGAGGGAATGAAAACAAAGAAGGAAATTTAATTTTCACAATATGAAATTATAAAAAATAGAAAAGAAAATAAGAGAATCAATTTCAGGACCAAAATGCGCTGATTTAAAATGCTTCACCCCACAAGGCATATTTCATTTTGAAAAAAGAACGTTTTTTTCCTATTGATTTTTTTTTGGGGGGGAGGTGCCCCTTCCCTTGTTCCGCTGCCCCGTCAGAAAAGAAATGTCGCTTATTTCCATTACCTTAAATTAACAGACAAAATTTTTGAACAAAGTGAAAAGCACAAGGCGTGTTTATCAGAAGTAAGTAAGGGCATATTCAAATGGGGCACTTGATCAGAGGTGAAAGGGGGCACACTACAGAAGAGGAATAGATGAAAAAAAGGAGCTGAAGGGGGCGAAGCACACGAGTAAGCCCTATTATATTTCATGTTTTGTAAATATGTATAAATATAGTTTTCATATTGTACTGCTATACATGTGTCGTACTCTCATATACCACTGAAGGGGATTGACGTCCAGAGCTAATAAAATATCTAAATATCTACATATTTTGAAAAGATTAATCAATTAAAAGATGCGCTTGCAGAAGGGAACAGAACGCTAAATAAGGAAAATGTGCGCTGATCCGGAATGAAAAGCACGGTTTTATAAGAAGGGCAACTTAACTTATCTGATATGAGAATTGAAAACATAGCACGGGTCCTTGTAAAGACGAAAGAGGCACCGAACACGTTTGTAATGGATTTTTTTTTAGTAAAAGGGACACCTTTTTAGTCACTGTGCTTCAAAACGCGGGGGATGAGCCCACTCTCTTACCCCAGGACAGGGTCGGATCCAGGATTTTCCAAAGGGGGGGGGGGCACATTTTCCCGAGGAAAAATTTGACAAGAACAAAAAAGGTTTTCAACCCAAAATTAAAGACATTCCGTCCATGTCGTCCATTTTTAACGGCAATTTTACATGTTATTACAAATTTTTATTGTGCCTCTCAAAGGGGAGGGGCACATGCCGGCTGTGCCCCCTGGATCCCCCATTGCCCCAAGGATATCCCCGCCCCTTGCCCCTTGCTATTATTTCGTCCCTGAGGCAACATAAAATGTGAGCAGACACTGGACATGTAGTTGGATCCACGTTAATTGGTTGAATGAAGTTATTACGGCCTAAACATACGAATGCAATTATTGAAATAAACAGTAATCAACCACATTGATTTTCATAAAACGGGTCGAATGCCTTCATAATTTTTGATCAAAAATTGAATTACTCACCCAAGACCTAGGTTGTACCTCACAGAGTCTCTCCTTCTATGAGCGATGTATCAAGTTCGAACCGGTGTATATCTCTATAAAATCTTTCTTAGGCGGTGGGAATAATGAGGAAACATATATCTTCTCAATCACAAAGTCTAAGATCATATGATCAAAGATCAAAGGGTGTTCATTGTTTGATATCGTTGACATTGAAATGAAAGTTCAAAGCCATGTTCAAACAAATCACAGGCAGACGCAGAGACCTGGGAATGATTTTAAAGAGGGGTGTTGAATGAAGGTGATTTGGGTCAGAAAAATCTTTAGACAAGGAAATAAAAAGGTTTTACTCCAAAACAAAGGTGATTTCGGAGAAACAATGACAACAACCGAAGAAGAAAATTACTGTTATCGTTAAATTGTGATTTTTTTTTCGCAAGTGGGGAGCTCTCTGTAGCGATAATGATCAGATCCAATCAGGTTTTCTTGTTCATTAATCTTATATGCTAAATTTGTTGATATCAAGGCTTGAAAACTTGACATTTTAAGTATTTTGTAATTATGAACAGGACGCATGGGTTGATACATTTTAACAATTAATGCGAGTGCAAATCGCGAGCCGATTTTTTTTTATAAACTGTTATGAAAAGGGGATTTTAAGTAGCTTATTATATAGCTTGTTACATTTTACAGAGCATTTTGAAAAATCTATTTGCAAATTAAAAAATATTGAAAGCTCGATGTTCGAGCTGAAATATGTTTTGTATATTGATTTCAAAACTTGATATCTTAAGCTCCATATCAGCCTTTTAGCAAGATATGAATCGTCAAACAGGCTATGCGAGCGCAAAGCGCGAGCGAAAACTTTATATAGTGACATGAAAGATTTTTTTTTTGCAAGTCTTCCCCTCATCTTGTGTTATTCACTAGTTTTCCTCTTCTTTTTGTTCCTTTTTATCTTTCCCCTTATTTTTTTCTTTCTCCCCCTTTTGTTTTGCTCCGCCAATTTTTTTTTTCAGGAGCACGTGCCCCCTGCCCCCCCCCCCCCGTAGCTACGCCCCTGCAGAGTCTCTCCTGCTATATCAATGAGCGGTGTATCTAGTTCGAACCGGTGTATATCTCTATAAAATCTTTGTTAGGCGATGGGAACAACGAGGAAAAATATATATATCTTCTTAATCACATATTCTAATATCATGATCAAATATCAAAGGGTGCTCATTGTTTGATATCGTTGACATTGAAATGAAAGTTCGAAGCCATAATCAAACAATCCACAGGCAGACACAGAGACCTGGGAACAATTTTTAAAGAAGGGGCGCTGAATTAAGGTGATTTGGGTCAGAAAACAATTTAGGCAAGCAAGAAAAAGGGGGTTCAACTTCAAACTAAAGGCGATTTCGGAAAAACAATGACAAGCTAGGAAATACCTATATAATAACCTACCAACGGAAATAAGATCTCAAATTAGCCTTGCATCATTTAAATTTCATTTGAAGAAGCATTTAGCATTAGCTAATCATGACCCATAAGCATTCTTCTTTTCAAGCTGTACCTCATTAACTTACGTAATTAACATTCGGCCCTCTATTTTGATTCTTTTGTTCGACTCACATCTTCAGCTTACTTTCTTAATTTTACAGATTTTGGCTAATTGTAATTGTAACAATATACACGTCTTATTACTTTCACGTCATCTGCTTTTTTAAGTAATTGTACTTTTATTGTCAATTGTATGTTTCCTTATTTCCTTCATATGTACTTACTAATTTATTTATTTATGCCTCTCTTATGATGTTGCTATGTAAATGAATTGTTATAATTGTTATGTTATGCTATGTACATTGTCACAGGGCCCCATGGGAGACCAACACATTGTTGAATGGGCTTCCCTGTTTTTAAATAAATAAATAAAGAAATGAATAAAGAAAGACAGAAAAAAGGACAAAGAACCGAAAACAAGAAAACAAAACATAGAGGATTTTTTGCTCCCATACGAAGAAGATTTGGCTCGAATTTCAACATTTTAACAGCGTATGATGTATAACCATACGCTGCACCCACATAAAAAAGAAAAACTTATAGGATGCTTCATCCCCGCTTCCAAGGGTCATAATAATAATATTAATGATGATAGATGGATTGTTTAAGCGCTTTTTGAGCGCTGCTAGTAACCCCGGCGGCGATACAGCCGTGCTGCCTACTAGCATTTCTTCCTATCGGGTACCCATTCACCTCACCTGGGTTGAGTGCAACACATTGTTATATAGGACCAAATGTCTGTTAGGCGAAATGTTGATGGACAGAATGGCATTAGACTAAGAGAAGGTAGACCATGTATTGCGTTGACGAGATGGCAATAGACGAATGAGTAGCACTAGCGTACCCTGACGAGCCACAACCCATGCAAAGGACGTATCCCAGCCCCCCTGACGAGCTTGAAAGACCTTTTTGCCCCCCCCCTGACGAGCTTGAAGACCTTTATTGCTCCCCTGACGAGCTTGAAGCTCAATTTTTTTCTTTTACGAAATCCTTCATTTGTGATTGAAGACCTTTTTTTTTTTTTTTGCTTGTCAAATTTTTTGGCGGACGGTTTTGCCCCCCTGTGGAAAATCCTAGGTACACCACTGATGAGTAGTCTACCTGTGGGCCGTTTCATAAAGCTGTTCGTAAGATAAGAGCAACTTTAAGAACGACTGGTGAACCTTTCTTACGCGCTAAACCATGACCAAAGTATATACCATTTACCACAAGAAAGGATCACCAGTCGTTCTTAAAGTCGCTCTTAACTTACGAACAGCTTTATGAAACATCCACCTGATTTCTTTCCCTATCTCTCATACCCCTTCCTTCATCTCATTCGTTTTATTCAGATGGTCAGTTTAAAAGGGAAGTTCTCCCTGACGATAAGTTGGTTTGAATAAAGGAAGAACAAATCTAGGAAAATTTATGTGAAGGTTTGATGAAAATCCATTGAAGAATAACAAATATAAATTTCACAATCTTCTGATTTTTGACGGCACATGCGAGCAAACTTCCCCATATATCGCGTAATATTTTTTTCTTCAAAAATTACAATTTTCTAATGGAACATGAAAAATAAAAATATCTTAAAGAAGGGGATGTGAAATTTTCTAATGGAACATGATAAATATGAAATATTTTGAATATAGAAAGAATGAAAATATTTATCTACATGTATAATGATATATCCGCCGCAAAAATGAAATTACATTCAGAGTTCTGAGAAAATCGCATTTTTAATTTGTCACACGGCGTGGGGAGGGGCTTCTATGGTCGTCTGTGACGTCACAAAATAAAAAGTTTAGAATTCATAACTCCATTGTTGTTTGACACTTTTTTCACCAACCCTTTCACAAATATTTTTCTCTTAAATTTTGCGCTTTTATTGTGGCATACAGCCAACTTATTGTCACGGTGAACTTTCCCTTTGAGCAGTTGGCAGCTAGGGGAATTCATTGACACTTTTTTCACCAACCCTTTCACAAATATTTTTCTCTTAAATTTTGCGCTTTTATTGTGGCATACAGCCAACTTATTGTCACGGTGAACTTTCCCTTTGAGCAGTTGGCAGCTAGGGGAATTCATTGGAGACCCATTCAACGAACTTTTGAAACCTCTCACATCCTCATTTTTAATTCCATCCGCTTCTGACTGCCCGTTTAATAACTCCCCTCTCTCTCCTTTTATTCTCTCCTATCTCCACATACCCTCCCCCTTTAACCTTCCCATCCCTCTTTCACCCCCGTTCCTATTTAATTCTAATTTTCCATCAATTTATTTTCCCTAACTCTTGCCCTCCTTTTGTTTATCTTGCTCCTTTTATTTTCTCCCATCTCATACCATTCCCTTCTCTTTATCTCTCCCTTTCCGTTAATTTATTTTCCCTAACTCTTGCCTTTCTATTCCCTGTATATCCCTCTCACCCCTTTTCTGTCCCCCTCTCCCCCCCCCCTTTTATCATCCTAATCAATATAAGAAACACAATAATTAAAATTAATTTCTACTTGCATTTATTACAAGAAACATATAAAAAAAACAGCTGATGATGATATCAAAAAGAAAACACACTGTGAACACCTAGCAATCAGAATCATATTCATTTTCTAGCTGATTTTATCATCCAGTATTTTCATCTTACTTTGAAATATAAACTTTTGAAACATATTCCTGTATTAAAATATTACATCATTTCATAAACTTTAGTCGTATCACTCAATCTAATACAGCAAATTAAATTAAACCATGATAAGGCTATCTTTATCATTTAAATATAAAAAATAAATAAGTAGAATTTTATGATGGAAATGGTATTTATAAACAAATATTTGGTAAGATCTATACTATTTAATAAAGATTAAAGAAAAAAAAATATTTAAAGCTATATTTGATCAGTGTTCATTCAAATTGGCAATATTTGGATTTATGTTTTCATTCTTACATTTTTTCTGAATGTTTACACATGTCTTTTAGAAATAAACAAATTATAAAAGGCCAATGCAAAACATCTCATAGTTCTTATGATGCAAAATTAAAATGACTTTCTACAAAAGGGAAAGTCTCTCGAGTTGATTTTATCAACTCTTTCCCCCCCCCTCACTGGCCTATATTTGGTGCAATTTTCTTTTCTTTGATGATAAGGGGCAAATTCTACATTGTTTAGATTGTAAATTATACACTGAAAGCAAGAGAAAGGGTGTGAATTGAATATCATTTTGACAAGTAAAAAAAATACATCTCTTGAGGTACATGTACTTAAAAAAAAACTATGTTCACTTTGTGAAAACTGAATATTTACACTATTTAACACAGCAGCAATCACTAAAAATAGATAGTAAAATATAGACTATATTTCAGTACATTAGACAAATCTACAATATATACACCGGCATAGGAGGAAAGGAAAAGGGATTAATATTGCATCACAATCAATCAAAAAATAAGATTTTTTACTAAAAAGGTCAAATTTTTTCTCCCACATGTCATGTGTGGCACCTCACATATTTTTCTCCACACTACTGAATATATGATATAAAAAAGGGCCATGTAAATGCCATATCTTGATATGTTATTTCTTTTTTTTTTCAAAACTATCAAAGTCTCATGCATATTTTGACACCAACTTTGTGAAAGCAACTGTAAAGCGATTAGGAAATTCAAGATGTAATATTTCAAATGGCAAATCTAATGAAAAAAAGCAGCCAGAGGAAGAATCATAATTTCATCAAAGACAGGGCATATATATATATATATACATAACATCTGAAAATGGTTTAGTTTGCATTTCCTTCTTCATCTAAAATTATGTCACTCAAAATAATTCCTTCAAAAAATTGGGAGGAGCAAATAATTAGGATTTCAGTGTCATGGGGTGATTACAAGGTAAACTATGTACAAATATATTAGGCTTTGAGAAAGTATAGTATAAAAATATTAGGCTTTGAGTAAGTATAGCGGGAATTATTCATCCGAGGTTGGACTGGCATTACTATACAACCGAGGATGAATAATTCCCTCTATACTTTCGAAATAAAGGTCTGGTATATTTGTTTTATATCCTACTTTAATAAGTTAGAGCATTGATAAGCTAGTTCTTGTACTTTTAGTTCATCCTTTTTTTTCAAGCTGAACCAAACCAGTTGCGCCGACTGACCTACTTTTCCTGAAATGCTTAGCTACGCGCTCAGTGTGCGGAACGCGTATTAGTGCTTGTGCCATCATGATCTGTGACGTCAATGATGGAATAGTCCACTATTCCATCATTGACGTCACGGAATAGCACATTTTCTTCGGTGGGCGTTTCATTTTCGACATCATCGCAAAATAGTGAGAATATGTTTGGTCACATGATGCTATTGAAACCAATCAGCATACAGGATTTAATTTATGTAGGATATAAAGGGAATTATTCATCATAGGTTGGTCTGGCAGTTACTATTCCTCCCGAGAGGTGAAAATAGTTATTTTGCCAGTCAAACCGAAAATAATTCCCATTACACACTTTGAAAGGAAATGCTTGATATATTTGTTTTATATATCCCACTTTAAATAAATTAGAACCAAAATCTATGCACAGAGCTTGCAGAGTCCAGTTATTTGCGCTAAATGACCTACTTTTCCCGAAGCCACAACGCTCAGCGGAACACAAATTAGTGCCTGCGCCGATGCATCAAGGGGCTTGCCTGGGAAAGACAGCTCACTGACCGGCGCACCCGAGAGATGAGCTAAATGTCCAGTTTTCTTAAATAATGACGTCATGCAACATCATAGCTGGAATATATTTGGTCACATGATGCAATTTGAACCAATCACTATACAGGATTTAATTTATGTAGGATATAATAGGAACTGTAACCAACATCACAACTTCGCCTTCATTTTCACCATTATCACCATCATCCTCATTCATCTCCATCTTCATCATTATAAAATTATGAACAAAATAACATTTCCATTCTGCTTTATAAATGTATGTAATAATTTAATGAGTTTTATTCCGGGGTTGTCATTTTTTTCAAGCAATTTGCTTAAAATGACAATCCTCCTGCAAACTCTAAATGTTAAATTTTCTTTGTTGGTTGTAGATCATATTTGTTTAGAATGACTTTTCTATTTTGTATTTTTTTCTTTATGACTCATACCTAAATCAATTACCGATATATTATGTTTGTTATGTAATGAAAATTGTATTGTATACCAATGTTATATACATGAATGCAGAAGAAAAAAAAATCTAATCAAATCAAACTAAGTCATATCACATATATAAAATTTTATACAATATAAACTGCCAAATATCTTGTGTTTAATTAAAGAGACACATCAAAAAATAACTTAAGACACAAATATTAATGTTAATTTGTAGTAAATTTGATAAAAAATATTTACTATTAAATAAAAACCATCTTTGAAGACACTACAATTCAGTACACTAAGCAACTTTTTGAAAGACATTTACAATGAAAGACAACTTTACTGCAGACAAGGCGCCCTCTTTGTTGAAAGAAAAGGGTTGCTGGATGGTTAATGCGGTCTATTTCACATGGATAATGGAGGAGGACCAGATTTCTGTGGGTTGTCGTAGGCATGCTGCATAAAAAGAAACAGGAGGGAAAAGGATGAAATTAACAATTTCTCATGCACACTTTCAATCAAAATAACGACATTGGGACATAATTGTAGTTATTAATATTATTATATTTTTTAATAAATAAATGGTTAAATTGGTTCTGCGGTTCAACTACTTCATCAGTTTTAACCAATTCTCAAGAAAATTGGCTCACACACTTGTCTTGGTGTGAATATGGGCAGGACATGATTTTTCCATGTGTTGGAAACTGCATTACCATCGAAACGGAATGAAGGATATTCTTCAACTTCTGTAAAAATGTAATGCTTCTTCATCGTCAAACTTTCTGACAGCGAAATTTCAAATTCTTTGCAACTCTAAACATGCATGAATAAGTTGTGAGGGAAAAGGTGATACAGCAATATTATCATCATCATCAATTTCAATGGGGATTGACCTTGATAGATCAATATGGCCTTTGTCATTCCCCTCCACATTTTGATTTTCCTATGTTTTTTTTTATGTGATATATTGTAACTATTTATACTTGTATTGTAATTATCTATGTATGTATTTGATTGTACTGATATTGTATGCATTTTTACTCAATATGTGGAAAATAAATTAAATTGAATTGAATCATTTGGTGAAGGCAATTTATAAAACAAATAATGCACTTAAGTAATTTCTTTAGTGGTGATGCCGGGCACTGAAGGATAATTACATATTGCACCAGTATAATGCATTACGAATACCCATTGACCTAATGATCTATTGATGGATCTAGATCTTCTTAGATCCCATGGCCCCGTCTTACAAAGCGTTACGATTTATCCAATCAACCACAACTATGGAAAGCCAGCAATATCATATAAAATGCATGTTAGTTCGATACGATGTATATTCATACATTCACTGTTTTCTTGACAATTCAATTTGCTTCTCTTAGTTCGGGACATTGTGCAAATTTCCTAAATGATAGTTGAGGTTGATTGGATCAATCGTAACTCTTAAATGTAAGACGGGGCCCATTATTCATCATCTGCAACATGCATTCATGGGTGATTTACCAAATCTTAACAATAATAATAACAATATGCAACATTTATATAGCGCTTAACACAAATGCAAGCGTTGCATACTGTTACCCCAGCTTTAACATGGCTACCCTGATCGGACACTGAAGCATTCAAGGAATTCCTTCCTACTGGGTACCCATTTACTACACCTGGTTGGAGAGTGGCAAATGTAGATAAATGCGTCAAAGGACGCAAATGCTGCGGAGGGATTCGAACCCCGGACCTTGCGGTTCAAAGTCTGGAGAGTTATCCACTGAGCCACAACGTACACCTCTAGGCTATTAAAAATAAAATGGTAACAGACCTCATTTCCACTGCCATTTGTCCCTCCATGCGTAAGCTGTATACCCATCTCCTTGTCTGTAGAACCAACTTTCTTAGACTTTGATGTGCAGACGACAATGAGGATGACGATTATGACGATGACGACCAACCCACCGACGACACAGCCAATGATGATCCCAAGCTTGTTGCCTATATCAAAAGAGAAATGACATTAAACAACTGTGTTAGACTTTGAACGAGCAGAGGACGTGGATGACGATGATGATGGCCACATCGCCGACCACACAGCAACCAATGCCTGATTCCGATCATGGTTCCGAAGTCAAAAGAAAAGTTTATTTTTGTGCACACTGTGCAATCTCAATGAAAATTCCAAGCAGTCCACAAAAACTTGTGTCAAAGAAAGTCTTGTATCAACTTTACAACATGAAATTTTGAAAGTATGAAGAAGGATTACTCTTTCAAATAAGCTTTTTGAAGACAAAATTACTGTCTTGGCTTTGTACAGAGAACCTTCCCTGGCGACTTAGTGTTGGTTTTGGGCTGGTCATATGCAACTCTTCCATACCCTTTCTTGCAGAATCCTTTGCCACCAGCTCAAAGAAAGCACATGGGCAGGGTATGTTCAATTAACATGCAGCCATGTATTTCTGTGTCAATATGCCACAATCAAATGCGAATTAAAAAAGTCAAATTCACTTTAATTCTCAACTGAAGTATGCATTTGGAACTTGAGCTTTATTTTTCTTGGGGCTGCGATTCAACAGAATAAATTCTGTCTCAGGCCCCACCTCTAAGCTTATAAATATGATTCTTTAAATGTGAAACAAGGCCAAGGATAGACATGTCGGGCTTACCTCTCACAGGAGACGGTCCGCTGGTAGGGACGATTTCTTCACCGGCAAAGACAGCAAAGACGCTGAGATGAGAAGTCCGGCATTCAACCGACGTCGTTGTTGTCATCACAGTCTCCACCCCCGTCCTACTCCATTGGTTAGTTGTGTTGTCCCAGAAGGCGCACTCGTAGGACCTCTCTGGTTCTGGTGCACTGAGATGCATATTGATACTTATGGGCTCGGTCAGTGACGCCACTTCCACCACATCCACTGCAGAGAAAGAAACATCAATAATTTACAACTTACATCATTGAACATAATGATAGGCCTTAAAATGTGGTTTTCGAAAAAGGTCTTACATGTCAAGTGATTCATAAAATTGACCTTTAAGACATATGCGCAATTGATTTGATTTCCACTGCTCCATTCACCGACTAAAGTAAGTCTTCTCATCTACTCAAGCCTCTCTCATCCTTCCCACCCAACCAGCCTCCTACTCAAGCCTTCTACTCAACTCTTCCCTCCATTCCTGGTTTTACTATCCGTTTAAGGACTACATTCATTCCGAAAAGAATACTCTACTTCCAAACCTCCACTTTCTCACCTTTCCATTTCACCTCTATCTCTATTTACTTTTATCTCATACCCCTTTCATAAACCCAATTATGTGGCTAATAGCAGCATAATTTGGTCGTAAAATCAGAGGAGGACCAGAGTTATCCGCATTATTTTGATGCTGCAATTATCCGCATAATAGCAGCATCGGGACAAGATTTTGAGTTTATGAACGCATTTCCAAATAATGCGGATAATTGCCATGGTGCGGTCACAAGGTCACCCTTTTCCAACACAACCGCATCGGAGGGGGCGTGTCCAGTTGTCATGACGATTATCCGCCTTTTTCAGGACGGGCGCTCGTAAAAATAATGCGGATATTTTTCGGTGTTTGTGAATGCAATTTTTATTGAATTATCCGCATTACTCTTAGGCGGCTAAGGACTTCACACATGGTCCGCCGTAAACCACTTTTGCAATTGTTCATAACACCATCCAAACCTTCAAACATCATCTGATTTTATTTATTGGATTAAAAAATTGAGGAAATAAAACTTTACGATATGAATTAGTGAATAAGGTGGATGGTGGAGCAGGGCAGAACCTCCACAAATGTAATGCTTCAAGAAAAGTCATTGAGAATGGCAAGAGTAAATCATACTTCAATTGCCAATTGTAGGTGTTTGCAGTAAAACTGAAAAAAAAGCCAACGCACAATTACTTACAATTTTCGGACCATTGATCGTAGAAAGTGATCTCCAAAATGGAGGATGCTAGATTGTCACGATCATCATTATCTGTAGAATACGGATCGACTCCGGTAGCATACTGATTCATCTGAACAAGAATTCCTTGACAGTCTCCTGTGCCGTCTCCACAAGTCCACAGTGTATATCTGTGCAAAAGGAGTTTTGGAAGAAGAATTATATACCTTCAGACATGCCCTAATATTATTATGATCAGTTTTTGTCTCACCTGCATAGCAGAGTGAGACTATAGGCGCCGCTTTTCCGACGGCGGCGGCGTCAACACCAAATCTTAACTGAAGGTTAAGTTTTTGAAATGACAGAATAACTCATCCTGCCTGAGTTTCAAGTCACATGACCAAGGTCAAAGGTCATTTAGTGTCAATGAACTTTGGCCAAGTTGGGGGTATGTGTTGAATTACCATCATAATTTTGAATGTTTATTGGTCTAGTTCATAAAACTTGGACATAAGAGTAATCAAGTATCACTGAACATCCTCTGCGAATTTCAGGTCACATGACCAAGGTCAAAGGTCAATGAACTTTAGCCATGTGGGGGGGGGGGTATCTGTTGAATTACCATCATAACTTTGAACGTTTATGGATTTGATTCATGAAACTTGGACATAAGAGTAATCAAGTATCTTTGAACATCCCGTCCGAGTTTCAGGTCACATGACCAAGGTCAAAGGTCATTTGAGGTCAATGAACTTTGGCCATGTTGGGGGTATTTTTTGAATTACCATCATATATATGTAAGTGTATTGGTCTAGTTCATAAAACGTGGACATAAGAGTAACCAAGTATCACTGAACATCTTGTGCGAGTTTCAGGTCACATGACCAAGGTCAAAGGTCATTGGTGGCCATGTTGGGGGTATTTGTTGAATTACCATCATAACTCTGTAAGTATATTGGTATATAGTTCATAAAACTTGGAAATAAGAGTCATCTATTATCACTGAACATCTCATGCAAGTTTCAGGTCACATGACCAAAGGTCATTTAAGGTCATACTTTGGCCATTTTAGAGGTAATTATTAGATTGCTGTCATAACTTTCAAATTTATAGATATAGTGTATAAAATGTGGATATAGGGGTAATCAAGTATCACTGAAAAGTTTTAGGTCACATGATCAAGGTCAAATGTCAGTGAACGTAGTATTGTATTATTATATGAAAGGTGTTTTTTGTGAATAATCATTTTATAGTAGTTTTGCATTGCTGCTACATTGAATCGCGTGATGCAAGTGAGACAGCCAGAGGCGTTCCACTTGTTTTTCATTTAAATCAGAACAGAAATAGTGTGTGCAAATGCAGATGCATGTTTGGTTGTGGAATGATTTTATTGTAGTAGGCCTATACTGTAACTATAATTAAGATTGTTTATCCTCATTATTTTGGTTGTTATTGATATTGTTGTCAGCATCATCACAAGTATCATCAATACCATCACCACCATCATCATCATAATCATCAGTATCCCCATCATCACCATCATCACAACCATCATCAGTATCATGAATATCGTCACCATAATTATCATCAATGTCATCATTATGATCATTACAATGATTTTCATCATCATCATCATCATCACCACCACCACCGTTATCATCATCACCATTACAATTATCATTAATTTTATCATCATTACCATAATCACCATCTAAATCGTTACCACCATCAGCAGCAGCATCATGTAAAGAACAAAACTATTACTCTACCAAAAACTTCAGGAACATGACCCCCTCCCTGTTCAGCTTTTATTTGATTGATATATCTAGATTGATTGTATTTCATCTCTTACCGTTCAGCGAGTTCAGTCCCGAAGTCAACAGTAGATGCATTCACTCCACTGCTTGCATGGTATACGCCCTCAGGAATTATGATGTTAGTCTTTGAAGCCACTCCTGCAAGATTGCTCTCCAGGCCTGGTGATCCAAGGACATTGCGGTCAATCGCACTCAAGGTCATTCCTACGACCAGTTCCCTGTCAATTCAAAATAAGAATTCAATAGATTAACCCTGCCTTTGAACCCTAAATTAATTGGGGCAGTTGTGACATACACCCTGAGTGACTAGTTCATGCCAAACACATTCACACAATCCCATAATTTTTTGAGCCCCAGTGTCATCCCCCCCCCCCGGAAAGGCCTATATATATCACTGTACATCACCGTATTGAGTAAGAAAATTATAAACTTTGTTTTTGCCATTTATTTGATAAATTCTTAATAAAACAGCGAGTTCACAATTAGATCGTGGTCATTTTCAAATGATCTTTCCTACTTTTTGTTACGATCAGCACCAACACTTTTGAATGAAGATGTTGCAAAAGCTTTCCTGACATAGCATCATGTGGGTTACAAATTCTGCGAAAGAAAACCCAGGTGACCAGAATAGTACATCAGTGATCAAGTTTGGGAATCGATTGTGGTATTACCTGATTTTGGCATATTGACTCTTGTTTGGGCTACTGTCAAATACCAATCAGTGTGAACACCTCTGTTACTCTTCAGTGATTAATGTGATGAAGAGAACATTTTAGAAGGCATATATGAATAAACATCAAATCATAAATGCTTGTCAATGAATATGAAAATCACCTCAGCAGTTTATCTCAAATGACAACTTAGTGCTCATGGGCATGAGCTAACTGTGAACTGGCTTATTAAGATCGAATCCTACCTAACCAAGTTGAGGATAGAATCATCTTCGGTAGCCTCTCCGATGTCCTGGATGATCCCTGTAAGCGACTGATAGGTAATATCTGATAAGACCGTGTAGGTATCGGGGAATACAGACACCAGATCTTTGAGGAGAACCACAAAGGTAGCTGCAGGAAGGAGAGAAAGACAATTGGTGTGCAGGTGTCATGGTTTAGTTCAAATTTGAACGAGAAAAATCAGCACTCTGAAGTGCAGTCACTATACACGCTCTTTAAAGGGATGGTACGGGCTGAAAGTATTTATAGCTTAATAAATAGAGTAGAATTCACTGAGCAAAATGCCGAAAATTTCATCAAAATCGAATAACAAATAACAAAGTTATTAAACTTTAATGTTTAGCAATATTTGTGAAAACAATCGTCATGAATATTCATTAGGTGCGCTGATGATGTCACATCCCCACTTGTTCTTTTGTATTTTATTATATGAAATTAGGTTTATTCAAATTTTTTCCTCCAAAAACTAGAAAAATTGGATTGACAACTGATTTAGTGCATTAGATATTTATTGCTGCAACTTATTTCATTATAAGGGAGACATATTGTTCACACAAGTATGAAATAATGAAAAAAATTGTGATTTTATGTAATAACATAACAAAACGAAAAGTGGAGATGTGACATCATCAGCCGACTTAATGAATGTTCATGACGACTGTTTTCACAAAATATTGCTTAACTTTAAACTTCAATAACTTTATTATTTGTTATCCGATTTTGATGAAATTTTCGGCATTTTGCTCAGTGAATTCTACTCTATGTATTAAGATATAACTATTTTCAGCCCGGACCATCCCTTTAAAGCAGAGTTTGACTCCCACTATCTATTATTATTATTATTATTATTGGCTGGAGGGTGCAGGGCAGCTGTGACGGCAAGGGCCAGATTTGGATTGGTACGTGGAGTTTAGGGAATGCGGAGAGTCATGTGGCAAAAGGTGTCCTTAGGATGAACGGAATACTTTATAGGAGTTCTGTGAGATTGGCAATATAATTTGTATGGGAGTGAAATGGTGTTATGAGTGAAAGTGAGATATGGATTTTGTGGAGGACTGAGGGAGCAGTAGTGAGAGCTATATATCATCTTAATTAAAGGTTAGGATATGCTTTTTCAAGCTCAATGAAAATCTAACAAATTTAATTTGGGCAACTTGTCAGATTCAGTTCAAAGCTTAGGGTGTGCTTTTTCAAACCCAATAAAATTATCACTAAATCAATTTGGGGCTTTCTATTTTTGGTTTAGGGTTGGAAATTCCCGGGGGGGGGGGGAGGGGCAGTCAAATATATTGCTGTATATACACACGTGTGACCAAGAAATTTCCAAACAAGTTTTTCTCTGTGTGCAAAATACCCCCCTAAATTATTTTATTTTACACATTTTGGCCCCTAAACAAGATGTCGCCAAAATATGACCTCGGGGGAAAAAGCTTGGAAAAAAAAACATACCCTAAACACGTTTGGCTAGTCTTTAAAAAAAAGCTTTGGGGGAAAAACATACCCTAAATACGTTTGGCCCCGTGATTGACCATTGACCAGTCTTCAAAACCACCCTTTTTCTTGAAAATCTGTGTTTTTGATACCCTTAACGAGTCCACGCGCGAACCGCATCAAAAACTGAAAAAAAACCCTTTAAACGTGTTTTTTTGGTCACGCGTGTGTACAGCAATATATTTGACTGCCCCCCCCCCCCGGGGGAAATTCGCATAAGCAATAATAGCAGGGCCCGCTGGGAGAACAGTTTTCGGAACTGAAGCGGCTACCCTGGGTAAATATACCGCTATTATTATTATTATTATTATTATTATTATAATCACTTACTCAGATCCTCTGTTGGCAAGGCAGCAACGTTGATGAAAGTAGCTTCATCAATGAGATTACCCGCGGTATCCTCGTCAATGTCTGGAGCCGAAGCAGCATCCTGGAACAATGCGAATTGATCTGTCGTTGACTGGTCTATCGAGACGGTTTGTCTTCGTTTCCTTGACTGGCCCTCGATAAGGGAACTCACAAGGTGGTTGAGGTTTCGTAGAGCAGAAAGTATGTCACCTAGAGTAAAAATAATAAAAGTTATAAGCAATTATTGTATAGTGCAAAGCACATTATGATTATCTCCACACGCTTCCAAAGGATTTGGACATTATTATCCCGGCTTTTGCTACGTGGCGGTAATTACTTACAGTACACACGCATTTTAAGGAACAGATGCCTGCCAGCTACCCATTTGCCTCACCTACGTCTAGTGCAGCACGACGAGGATAAATTTCTTGCTGAAGGAAACTACGTCATGGCTGAGAGTTGAACCATGAACCTCTGCTTCAGAGTCTGGAGACTAATCCACTGGGCCACACCGCTCCAAGTGCAATGAAATGTTTGAAGTAAATTAACAATAATCCTCAAATTAATGTTTGTAAAAATGGTTGTAATTTACAAACCAAGGAATTTATCTTATTACGGGCAAAACTAAATCATGAGATGGAGTAATTTAGTTATTGATCATGCAGTTTTGCTGGCCTTCAAGGAGATCAAACCCAGGCCATGCATTGAGAACCAGTAGAGCAGCAAATAAGTCGCCTACAATGTATTTCACTCGTTTAGGCCTGTCTTACACAGATTCATGATTGATCCGATCAACCTCAACTATAAACTATATGGAAATCCATGGTTCAACGTCCAGAGACTTATCCACTGATCGAGCCATAACACACCTCCATAATAATAATAATAATAATGGTGGCTACTTATATAGCGCACAGGTCCACCTTTCGGTGCTCATGGCGCTTGATATATATATCCATATATATTTTTCCATCAGTATCAGGGCCGGATCCAGGATATTCTAAAGGGGGGTGGCATTTTCGTACAAAAAAATTTACAAGCAAAAAAAATAACAACAGTTTTTCACTACAAAATTTGGGTTATTTTGTTCCAAGAAAAATGTGACAAGCAAGAAAAAAAAGGGGGGGGGGGTTCATTTAGGTCATTTGGTTCAAGGAAAAATTTTGCAAGCACAAAAACAAAGAAAAAGGTCCTCACTTGCTTATGTAAGAGATATCCCCATAATTTTTTTTTGGTGGGGGGGGGGGGGGATCCGCCCCTGCCTGGATCCGCCACTGATCAATATAATTGTAAAAAATACAATGGATTTATTTACCCTTATTGATCTCGGCATCCACAAGCGATAACTTCAACTGTTGATAGTTAATTGATTGCAATCTACCTACAGTAAGTGTTACTTCCCCTGTGGTATAACAGCTTTGAGCCTGGTTGCAAACCTGTAAAATAAAATAAAATAATAATACTAATGATAATAATAATAATGAAAATAATGATTATAATAATAATGAAAATGAAAATAATAATATAATAATAATAATGAAAATATAAATAATGATAATGAAAATAATGATAAAAATAGTGAAAACAAGTGGAGCGCCTCTGGCAGTCTCACCTGCATCACGCGATTCAATAGACCAGTTCGTAGTTACTTATGGACAATTTTGGTCAAATGACCTTTAATTTCTTTCATTATGATAGGCAGATTTCAAAGCAAGATATTACGTAAGCTCGCCTTACATAGCAGGATGAAGAAATTGAATAGACCAGGTGACTAGAATAGCACACCAATGAACACTTTATGAAGGTATTTGTTGCATTCCTACTTTGAATGCATATCATAGCATGTTGCACAATGTACTTGGCAAACTGTGAAATACCAGTCGTTCGTGGATGCATTGTTGTTTTTGTGGATGTAAATGATAACCACAATTCAAAAGAATATGTTAATAATCAAGACATCAAAGTTGGTGCTTATCTCATTAGATTTTAAACCACCATGTCACTGTAGTACAAATGACCTTCCTCTGATCATGCGTAGAATCTTTTGATCATGCGCAGAAAGGAACTACGAACTGGCTTATATAGCAGTAGCGCTGACTACTACTATAACATAATTATTCACAAAAAACACAATTCATATAATGATACAATACTATGTTCAATGACAATAAATGACTGTTGACCTTGATCATGTGACCTAAGACTTGTCAGTGATACCTGATTACCCCTATATCCACATTTTATAAACTATATCTATAAACCTCCAAAATGGCAAAAGTTCATTGACCTTAAATGACCTTTGACTTTAGTCATGTGACCTGAAACCCGCATAAGATGTCCAGTGATAATTGATTACTCTTATGTCCAAGTTTTATAAGATCCATAAACTTTCGAAGTTATGATGGAAATTCAACAAATACCCCCAACTTGGCC
Source organism: Lytechinus pictus (assembly GCF_037042905.1). Lineage (NCBI taxonomy): Eukaryota > Metazoa > Echinodermata > Echinoidea > Temnopleuroida > Toxopneustidae > Lytechinus > Lytechinus pictus. The sequence goes on along the minus strand of NC_087263.1, from coordinate 14,835,310 downwards.
AAAGTTCATTGACATTAAATGACCTTTGACCTCGGTCATGTGACCTGAAACACACACAGGATGTTTATAGTGATACTTGATTACTCTTATGTCCAAGTTATATGAATCAGATCCATAAACTTTCAAAGTTATGATGGTAATTCAACAAATACCCCCAACTTGGTCAAAGTTCATTGACCCTAAATAATCTTTGACCACCTTGGTCATGTGACTTGAAACTCAGGCAGGACGTTCAGGGGAGTGTTTCATCAACATTTTCATCCGACAAGTTGTCAGATCTGACATCTTTCTCTGATGTTGATTGGCTGAGAGGTACTGTTACTATGGTATAACTGTCGGATAAAATGGGACTTGTCGGATAAAACGTCCGACAAGTCCTTTCATGAAACACTCCCCAGTAATACCAGGCAGGATATTCAGTGGCCAGGTTTCGATCATGAACTAGGTCCATACACTTTTGAAGTTATGACGAAATTTCAAAAACTTAACCTTAGGTTAAGATTTTTATGTGGATTTCCCCAACATGGTCTAAGTTCATTGACCCTAAATGACCTTTGACCTTGGTCATGTGACCTGAAACTCAGGCAGGATGTTCAGTAATACTTGATCAACCTTATGTCCAAGTTTCATGAACTAGGTCCATATACTTTCTAAGTTATGCTGTCATTTAAAAAACTTAACCTTCAGTTAAGATTTGATGTTGATATCGCCGCCGCCGTCGGAAAAGCGGCGCCTATAGTCTCACTCTGCTATGCAGGTGAGACAACGATAGTAATGTTATAGCACTGTTACTATATGCATAACTCAAAAATTAAGGAGAAAACCATTTTAGGGGTTCATTCAAGGCATTCGCATTGTGCAATCTCACAGTGCAATCATTGACTCTTCTAAGCAAATCTTCAAAAAATTGTTTATAAAGCATGTGTATCTTTTTTCCATTCAACTCTACAGCATGAAATTTTGACAGTATGAAGAAAAAGAATTACTTTCTAAGACAGGCTATTTTTTTCATATTTGCTTTGTACAGATCAAATTACTATTTTGGCTATTTACAAACCATGGCGACTTATTGTTGGTTTTGTTTGGGGTAGCTCAGTGGTCGCAGATGCCATACCTTTGCAAAGAATACATTGTTTCCATTTCCGTTAGCAGAAGAAGGGGGACCTCTGATACTGCGTACGGACTCTCCAATACCCAGTGACCTCTGCACTCCATTGGAATTTCGGTAAAACAACTGGTACGTCAGCGGATAGTCATTCTCCCCAGTCACGCAGTTATCAACAGTGAATGAGACCTTTTAAAATGAAAACGGATTATGGTTATCATTTTTTTGGTAAAACTACCAGTACTGGTCTTCTTTGTTGATTTCATTTTTAAGTAATACATTTTCATCATTCTTTATCATTTGCCTCCATTTCTGGAGGGAGCTGGTTTTCTAAAATTTAGATTTTACATTCTGTTCTATTTCAAAATGATAACTTAACAGGTAAAACAAAATATGAATGAGTCTTTTAATTGTTATTTTTCTCTTGGATTCATTTCCAACAAAACTTTTATAAATAGCAAATAATGCACAATTCAAAATAATATCTATATCATTTTTCTTTTTTGAACTAATATCAATACCAGAAAATGTTTATATAACATGTCTGGAAACGAAAACTTTGCATGAAATATTTTTAAATACTCTTCAAGTTTTTCCCAATATATTGCAACTATGTTACATGAAAAAAAAAACATATGAAAAAAAATCACCTTTTTGATTAGTGATCATTGATAGAAATGTTATCAATATAATTTAAGATGTTATTCTTTAAAACATTTGAACCAGGATACTGAATAGGGTGAATTTTAGGGTCCGTTTTTCACACAGTTGGACAATAGCTGAACATTTTTTGGCTGTTTCTCTAATTTCCAACGACTTTTTTTTCTTTAGATCACTATCAATTCCACACACTAATCAAATGAGTAATGTTAACCCTGGATTTATCACCTATAACTCACAAGCTCTGCTTTCAACTTAGGCCCCTCCATTTTCACTGATTTAAATTCTTATTGCGTATAATTTCTGTCTCAAGAACCATTTATTTCAACTCAAGATAATTATGTTATACTCATGTCAAGCATGTAAATGTCTGTATATGAATTATGGAAATAAACTAAACTGAAACTATACCCTACCAAGATCCTTAACGACAAACACAAAGTAAAGCCTGGAGTAATTGTTCACAGAAGCAAAATATGTTGTGTCCATAAATTTTACCTCAGGTAATCCAATGCTACCACTTTAAACGCTTCTACTGGTTGTCAAGGAAACCCATCATTCAATTGTTGATCATGATCTTCTCAATTGATCTTATGCTAGAATAGTCAAAAGGTGGTTTCAGACCGCCTCGAAGTTCGTCAGTTCCAGGTATTCTCTGATCGGGAAATTTACCCCGATCAGAAAATACCAGGTATTTTGGTAATGTGAAAGCAAACTACGCGTAATTTCCCCGAAAGAAAATACCCGCTAAATAGTAGGTACTTGGCGAAATAACGAGAACTTTCGCGGGATTTTTCCAAGGTCGCAGGTATTTTGGCGATGTGAAAGCAAATTACGGGAACTTTTAGCCCAGCGTGTCGTTGGGTGCGGCGGCGTGGGTGGCTGCTGGGCTAGTAGTTTTGAATCTCGCGCCTTGCCTGCTTATTAGACCATACTGCGCATGCTCCTAACTTCAGGAATTTATCCCGAAGTGTATGTTTCGGGGCGGTCTGAATGCAGGAATAATTAATGGGTATTTTTTAGCCTAAAAATGTTCTCGTAATTTAACGGGGATTCTTGTGATCGAGGCGGTTTAAAACCACCTAAAGAACTGCCTCAAAGTGTTGGAAGTTATCAAATCCTGTCTAAAGCTTTTGGTAAAGGGTTGGTAAGGTGATTTATCCTAATAATGTAATGCAAGTATCACATTGCAATATAACGGAAGTGTGGTAATGATTGAAGGTTCGCATGGTGGTATGAGCAAGCACGGAAGAGGTTTAAAGTACACCAAGTGTAAATTCCATGAGGGACTGAGATAAGTGGATAGAATTGGAGGTGAATTGGACAGGCGAGAAAAGGTTTGAAATAGGTTTTGAAATAAGTGTAGTCATTAAAAGGACTGTAAACCAGGAGTGGAAAGCTGAGTAGTAGGTTTGAGTTGAAGGCTTGAGTAGGTGAGAGAAGGCTGGCTTGAGTCGGTGAACAGAGTAGTAGCAGGAGACTAGACTTGACGTTTCGGGCAGGTTGACTGTCCATCTTCAGGAGACGGACAGTCATCCTGCCCGAAAAGAATACTCTACTTTCAAACCTCCACTTTCTCTGCCTTTTCAATTCTATCCACTTTCCTTATCTCAGTCCCTCCAGGACTTTACACATGGTGTACTGTAAACCTCTTCCGCAAGAAGTGTGGTAGTCATTGGCTGTTTTATTTTTAGCCGTTAGAATTCATATTTGGCTAGCCACTGGCAAGCAAGCTTGGTGCAAGCTTAAACATTTCTGCGAGGGCCCTTGCTCTTTCCTTATCCCTACCTTTCACTTCCTCCCCCATCCCCTCCCCCTCTCCCTCCCTGCACTCCCCCCACCCCGCCCCCTCTGTCCCTTTCTTTCTAGTACTATACCTCATCAAGTTCCGTGTAATCGTTTCCACTAAGGTCGCAAGACGATACGCCACTGGGTGTTTGGAGTTCTAACTGGGCTATAGCAGGTTGGGCCTGTCCGTAGTCGACCTCAACCTGCACGTTGTACAGCTGCCCAGGGTCAAGGTCACCTGTCAAGCAAGAAAATAGAGCAATTCCGAAACTATTACACAATCAATAGCGCCATGAAAGACCGCGAAGATATGATTCGCAAGTTTATCATGATCTTTCTTCCTCTTGATTCACACTAGAGCAAAACACTGCAATCTTTTGGACATGAGTGTACTTGCGAAATGGATTTATTTACCTGCACCTAGCTTGCTATGCAAAATTTGAACAATAATAATACTTATAGTCAGTTCTTGTATAACGCATGAATAATGTCTCTATGCGCTTCCCAAGGACTTGGATATTATTACCCCGGCTGTAGCTCAAGCAGCCTTTCCAGCACTCGGCATTTCAAGGAATACATTCCTGCCAGGTACCCATTCACCTCACCTGGGTTGGGTGCAGCACAATGTGGATAAATGTGGATAAACAAAACATCGTAGCTAGAGTTTTGGATCATTGGATTCACATTAGAAAACATGCAAGTAATTTACTCACGATGATAGAAAATCCTGCACAAAACCCAGCAATGACTGAATCTTCACGATAATTCACTTGCAATGTGAATGGCCCTAATATAAACTTTTTGGCCATATTCTCAAAAAGCTGTGAATGAGCAATGAAATAAATGTAACTATAAACATTAATCTGCATAGTCACGGTTTTTCTTGTGGAAGCGCCGTGGTGTAGCGGTTCTGACTCTCGCCTTGTAATCAGAGGGTCGTGTGTTCGAATCCCACTATGGCCTATCGTCCTTTGGCAAGGCGTCAATCCACAATTTGCCACTTTCCACCCAGGTGTTAAATGGGTACCCGGTAGGATGCGAAAGCCTATGAAGTATGCCTAGCAATTAAGTCTTAGAACTCTTGTTGGAATGCTCCCCAGGGAGTGGAGAAGGTGGATACATTGTATGCGGGCATTGAAGGATCCGATGACAGGGGTAATAATTTATCTGTAAAGCACTTAGAGACGTCATTTCGATGTATTTAGCGCTATATGAATGAGGAATATTATTTCTTTACCATGGTACAATTGAACCCTCTTTCTAGAGTATAGGCCTTTATATACCTATATTTATTTCTTTAATTGCTTCTTTTATCGACAAGTTTGTGCATCGGAATTTAACAAAGGTTGGTGCTCTGGAATGAACCAGTAATTAGAATACATCATCTAAACGTACATGACATAATGCATTTCCACTGCAAAATAGCACATGGGTGCAATTTTCAGGTGGAAGTGTCATACAAGTACAACCTTGGGGGTCTCAAAGATGGACGTTTCTGAGGCCTCTAAAATTGCAATGCACTGGAACTTGAATTTAAGGTCTGAAATGGGTGGCACATTCATCTAGAATGAGTGTCCCCTTCCTTTGGCCTTACTGATTTTATATGCTAGAAGCAGAATGGCTTTCACATTTCCTGCAACTATCTCTGACCTCTGACTTTACTGATTATACTACAAACAGAATGACTTATATATCATGAATGATATTACCTGCAGCTAGCTCTGATCTCTTAACGATCCCAAACAGCCTTTGACCTTACTGATTTTTTTTATATGGTACAAACAGAATGACTATATTATGCGTGATATTACCTGCAGCTATCTCTGAATGATCCCAAACGACCTTTGACCTTACTGATTATTTCATGTTACAAGCAGAATGACTTTTACATTATATGCTATATACATGCGGATAAATTTTGCATTCTCATTGATATTACCTGCAGCTTTTTCTGACCTCTGAAGGATCCCAAACGACCTTTGACCTTATATGCTACTAGCAGAATGACGTTCACATTGTCAATGATATTACCTTCAGCTATCTCTGACCTCACAAGTATCCCAAACAACCTTTGACCTTAATTATTTTTTATATGCTACAAGCAGAATTCTTTTCACATTGTCAATGATAATTACCTGCAGCTATCTCTGATCTCTCAAGTATCCCAAACAACCTTTGACCTTAATTATTTTTTATATGCTACAAGCAGAATTCTTTTCACATTGTCAATGATAATTACCTGCAGCTATCTCTGATCTCTCAAGTATCCCAAACAACCTTTGATCTTAATCATTCTTTATATGCTACAAGCAGAATTATTTTCACATTGTCAATTATAATTACCTGCAGCTATTTCTGATCTCTCAAGTATCCCAAACAACCTTTGACCTTAATTATTTTTTTATATGCTACAAGCAGAATTCTTTTCACATTGTCAATGATAATTACCTGCAGCTATCTCTGATCTCTCTAGTATCCCAAACAACCTTTGACCTTAATTATTTTTTATATGCTACAAGCAGAATTATTTTCACATTGTCAATGATAATTACCTGCAGCTATTTCTGATCTCTCAAGTATCCCAAACAACCTTTGACCTTAATTATTTTTTATATGCTACAAGCAGAATTCTTTTCACATTGTCAATGATAATTACCTGCAGCTATCTCTGACCTCTCAAGTATCCCAAACAACCTTTGACCTTAATTATTTTTTATATGCTACAAGCAGAATTCTTTTCACATTGTCAATGATAATTACCTGCAGCTATCTCTGATCTCTCAAGTATCCCAAACAACCTTTGATCTTAATCATTCTTTATATGCTACAAGCAGAATTATTTTCACATTGTCAATTATAATTACCTGCAGCTATTTCTGATCTCTCAAGTATCCCAAACAACCTTTGACCTTAATTATATTTTTATATGCTACAAGCAGAATTCTTTTCACATTGTCAATGATAATTACCTGCAGCTATCTCTGATCTCTCTAGTATCCCAAACAACCTTTGACCTTAATTATTTTTTATATGCTACAAGCAGAATTATTTTCACATTGTCAATGATAATTACCTGCAGCTATTTCTGATCTCTCAAGTATCCCAAACAACCTTTGACCTTAATTATTTTTTATATGCTACAAGCAGAATTCTTTTCACATTGTCAATGATAATTACCTGCAGCTATCTCTGATCTCTCTAGTATCCCAAACAACCTTTGACCTTAATTATTTTTTATATGCTACAAGCAGAATTCTTTTCACATTGTCAATGATAATTATCTGCAGCTATCTCTGATCTCTCTAGTATCCCAAACAACCTTTGACCTTAATTATTTTTTATATGCTACAAGCAGAATTATTTTCACATTGTCAATGATAATTACCTGCAGCTATCTCTGATCTCTCAAGTATCCCAAACAACCTTTGATCTTAATCATTATTTCATAAGCTACAAGCAGAATGACTTTCACATTCTCAATGATAATTACCTGACCTCTGAATGATCCCAAATGACCTTTGACCTTAATAATTTTTACATGCTTCAAACAGAATAACTAGAGTGATATTACCTGCAGCTATCTCTGAAGGATCCCAAACGACCTTTGACCTTACTAATTATTTCATATGCTACAAGCAGAATAACTTTTACATTCTGTATGATATTACCTGCAGCTATTTCTGACCTCTGAAGGATCTGAAACGACCTTTGACCTTACTTATTATTTCATATGCTACAAGCAGAATAACTTTTACATTCTTAATATTACCTGCAGCTATCTCCGACCTCTGGATGATCCCAAACGACCTTTCAACCAGAATTCCAGTGTCGAATTCATAGCCAACGTCTTCATCTGAAAAAATAAGACATGAAATGAGAAAAAAAAAACAGAGACTAAGGATGAAATGTAAACCAATAACATCTTACCCGTCTCTTCGTGCATGCATGTTTTTGATTAAATTTTCAATCCAAGTTAGTACATATGGGTTATTCCATCAAGCTGGGTCCATTTTTGTAACATACCCGAACAAAAACACTATTTAGCAAAGAACATTTAATTTGAATTTTACCTTACTGCATTATAAACTTAATCAAAATTTATCAAAAGTGGACGTTTGATTTAAAAGTATTACCATCATCGACCAAAAGTCTCCAGAACGTTGAAATACTACTGATATCTGTCACAGGCCGAGTCCTATCACCGATTACGGTTACTAATGGAACAGCGTCTGTTGACGACAGGCTTAAGAAGCGAAATACCGGAATAGCTAGCGTTACCTGTATTGACAATGACAATAAATGAAAGTAATGTGGAATGATGATGATGCCAAAGAAGATTATAATATAATGCTGAAGACAACATATATGAAAATCTATGATAACCATAATCAGTATTATAGCTACAGACGCATGTAGAGGAGAGTCACCATCTTTGCAGGTCAAGAACCCCCACTGCACTATTCACATAAGAGTAGGGGGAAACCCCAGAGTAGTGGTCAACTTTCATCCAATCAGTTATATCGGGATGAGAGACCTGCGGGTCATAGTGATTTAACTTGGTTTTCATCTCCCAGGCACAGATGATCTGGAGCATTGTGGCCCAGTGGATTAGTCTCTGGACTTTGAAGCAGAAGGTTGTGGGTTCTAATCCCAGCCATGGCGTAATTTCCTTCGGCAAGAAATTTATCCACATTGTGCTGCACTCGACCCAGGTGAGGTAAATGGGTACCCAGTAGGATTTCTTCCTTGAACGCTTTAGCACCTATTAATATGGCGGCTCAGCTACGGCCGGGGTAATAATATGATAATATGATATTGTTAGAGATTCAACCTTCCCCCTCAAGTGTATTCTTAATCCTTTGTATTATGTAATGCACAATAGTGCTCTGGAGTGAATAGTGAGTAGTTAGGCTCAGTGGTTAGGCTCCATCGCACTTAATTGTAATTAACATACTCAGCATTTTTTAACTGGGTGGGTTGCCTGTTTTAGCAGGAGTACCTCACTATCTGCACAGCTTTCACACAGGCAGGACCTATTGGTCCTTGGGTCCAGTTGGGTGATTGGAAATGGAGGGTTAGAGTTTTAAGCCAAACACTTGCGCTGCAATAAAACTATATTCCAGAGTCAAGATTCACTAAACCAACATGGAGGCCTGTTCCTGATTTCCTGCATTTAGTCATCCCAGTCAAACTGTAAGTTTAGTTGTTTTTTTGTCTCATTTATGTCTTGGATTTTTATTATTCATTGAGAATAACAAAAGGTCAAAGAAAACCTCTAAAATGTGAGATGTGAAAGATGCTAACTATATTTTTTCATTAAAAGATTATTATATGTCAACAAGAATTCCATCTGTTGAAATATTGAAAGGTCTTAAAATGATATTCTTAAAATATATAAGAAACTTTGCTTTTCCTAAGCATTAATGGATTATGGAAAGTGTTTCTCATGTCATGGAATTTCTTTGTATGAAATGTTAGATTTAAGAGAAATGATGATGCTTTCTTTTCAATGACCGAATTATGTCATTCTAGATTATACTTGAATACTTGAATTAAGCTAGGGAAATGATGTTTCCTTGAATATAGATAACCTATTATGTTATGGTTTATTGTCCTATATGTATTCCATAGACTTTTTAAGTTTTGGAAATTGTTTAATTGTAGATGGGTTCTTCTTCATCTACCTGGGAGTTCACCCAGTGGTTCTTCAGAAGTAAAGAAGTCTGGCAGCTCATTTTCAGCCATTGACCAGACCAGTCAAGAGTAGGAGTAAAGGTTTATTAGAGGGCACCCACCAAGAACGGACAGCACCCTCGCTGACAAGATCTGATGATGGTCGTTTATCATCGCTCGTTTTACTCATTCGTTACTCCTCATGAATTTTTAGCAGGAAGCAACAGTTGATTAAAGTGGGTTATTTTATTTATACCCTCCAGAGACTTAAAGCATTGTTTTGTAACCATATATATACTATTGTGTAACTTCCTTCGAGTTGAATATATTTTTGTTATTATTGTTTATCTTCTGTTTACTCTGGTCCACCAAAACCAGAAGATTGAATTTAAATGTTGGAAGTTGAAGCCGGAAAACGAGTAATAAAACTAAACATATTTTATTTGTTGAACTAAATAATAATTGTCTTCCATGGTCATTTATTTAGTTTTACAGTAGTGAGTTGAGAGAGTCACCATTCGACACAAGTTATGTCCATTTGAATTTATTCAGGTGTGACAGATATCAAAGCACAGTTGAGTATATGCAAATAGTAACTGCGCTATATAAATGGACATATTATTATTATTATTATTATGATGCCAACCAAATAATAACAATAGTAATAATAATAATGATAATTTCAATCTATCATCAATCAAGAGTCCCGGCTAGCTTGACTGCCAATAATTTGATATAATAAAACATTTGATGTTTCCACTACACCTACCTAACTTCCTGCTACACTTTGAAACATTATTTTGTATCCCCAAATTTGCCAAGATATCAAATATCTACAGTATGCTTCCAAGCACTCCTTATTCTTCAATAAAGATCCATTCAACATCATAATTTTTAAACCAAAATATCACCATACGTCACTTCAGATTATTAAGTGAAAGGGTATTTTCATGCAGAATATTGAAGGTCAGGTCTACCCCACCAACAAGAAACACTGAATACAATGTATGCAGGCATGCCACAGATGAATGGGGTGATAACATATTAAGTATGGTGGTGTAAAGACATACCTGCGATGTATTAAGTGCTACTTAAAGTTGAATATTATTGTTTTAATTGAATGACACGCCACATACCGGAGGTGGGGTTCCAGCCAATGCCTCTATGACTACACTAGTACTTGCACGTCTGCTCCCGGATGAAACCTCCAACGTTAGGGTATAGGTCTCTCCAGCGACCATGTAGTTTGCATTGGCGTTCAAGACTGCTGACGTGCTGTCAGCGGCGGGTGGAAAGTTGGAACCATCCTGCGCATTTATACACAGCTGATCTGCACCCTGAAAAGACGGAAGCAAGTGAACAGTCTGGTTATTGCAAGTGTTATGGTATAGTTCTCACTCGCATCTCGTAGGGGATATAAAGAAAATACTTGTAATCAAGTCCAAATCAATTTCTACTGCAATTTTACATTCAAGTATGCAATCAATAGCTGTAACACAATCAGTTTACATTTGTTATTTCCAGCTAGAAGCAAATTAGCAATCAATTCCAAACTTGTAATTAATTGCTAAACATAAAATGATTGATTTGCAATTGGTGGTTAGTTTCTTGCAATCAGCCAGCAGGTATAACCAGAGTCATGATAATTTCCTCCAGTAAGAAATTTATATGCATAATGTTTTGCACTCATCCCAGGTGAGGTACGCTTTTGATAAATAATATTTTATGTACGGCATAGTTTTTTTTATATCACACCACCGAGGCCGATGGGAAAAATTAATAAGGGCACAACAATTATCCAAGGCATTGTCGCTCTTTGTAATCATTTTGTATCACAATTAAAAAAACCATAATACTGCATTTAACATTTTATCAATATAATTTACCTGTACACAAGTCCATAAGTAGGTCAACCCAGAACTTTGGTCTTCATTCCGCGGTATATCAGGATCGTATGACAAGCTACCATCAAGCGACACAGGCCCCACGTCCACACCGACACTTTTTCGGCTGGCTCCTTTTATCGTTGCAACAAGATCTGATGGAGCAAAGCGTACGGTGATGCTGCTTGTAAGTGGTGTCGCAATACCTTCGAAGGTCGCTTCTACGGTGAAGGTCACATCGTAATTGTCATCTTCAATGAAAAGAAAGGTGTGCACACGAATTAGACGTATATTGAAATGCTTCTGAACAGGCATGCCATAAAGTGATCATCAAACTGGCACTGCATGCTTCTGAACAAGTAAAATTAGTCTGTATTGACACTTATATTAATAGCAAATGCTTCTGAACAAAGTGATCCTCAATCAGTTAAACATCACAAACGGCAAATAAATGCATTCTTTTTGAATGGGCAGTATCGTGAGAAAAAATATAACCTCCCCTCCTGAGACAGGTATGGAAGCTTTGATGTATCAAATTTGAAAAGAAGACTGCTCCAGGTGTGTCTCCATCAAATCTATTCAATAAACTCTTTCAGCTAGGTATACCAGTATTTCAAGAAACCAAAATTCCTGAATGTTCTCTAAATTTTCCCCAACTTTTCCATGATAAAGTATCACTAAATATGGCAATTATTTCATATTTCAGATTTGGGCAGTTCCATAAAGTATGTATGTCCGATCCGCTATATGTGGGACCTTCATAAAGTGATTTCTTGTTCTTTTGACAGTCTGTAATGTTCTCAAAGGACCAAACTTGAGAAAAATTGGGGTTGGACGTATAAGTATAAAAAGGTTGATCATTTTATGGAATTGCTCTTTTTTTTTCTTTTTTTCTTTCTTTCTTTCTTTCTCTTTTTTTTTTTTGGGGGGGGGGGGTAATAATATTCCCTGACTTTCCTAATTTGAGATATTTTGATCAAGTTCCCTGACTGGAAAAAGTTAAATAATTGTCCATGATTGCCCTGATGAGCTGGATTGGAAACACTGTTACGATTAAGGAAGAAGACTGGAAGAAATATGTACTAAAACATGCTATATAGGGAGAGAGGAGATATGGTGCAAGAGAAAACAAATCCCCCATGAATCATCATTCATCTGTCACACAACATATGATTTGCTGCATAATGTAACCTGCCAGGTAGGTAATATATCAAAGATACAAAAAAAATTTGCAGTAAACACTTATTTCAAAAGAAAGTTTGTAACATACAAAATTAATTGTCACTTTATCAGGGGGGATCTAGATCTGGTACAGTTACATAAACTGAACTTTGTGAAATCATGAAATATAAGCTGAAAGACGATCACACTGAAGGTCGCCAACACAGATAAGCACAAGTGGGACTGTGTGATATTATTGCTAGGAAAAGGATCTGACAATTTTACTTGAATGTGCACTTAATTTTCTAATTTCTCAGCAATTACACAATTTCTTCCATAAATTATCCTTTATCACACTTTTTATTTATGCAAACAGACACTAATAATTTCATTGGATTCTGTTCGAACACATTTTGAAATCGTTACAACAATTGGCATTTATTTATCTTGAAACTGGGAATGCTTTTTAGAGGATTCTAAAACCTACTTCTACTGTTCTGCTCTTTCCACAGCTGTGAACATTGCTGATTCAGCATCTACTGGATAAAGACAAACGATACAGGAACCCATTTACTGTTGGCAACCTGTCTACAACACACACATGGTCTACATCATATTTAGCTTTCACAAAATAGTAATGATAGGCGGGAAGACTATCAAGGATTCAACTACCATATCAGCTTTTTTAATGGCCAATTAGGAGTGAAAATACTCACCAGTAAAGGTGTACCCATAGGGGATTATGGTCAGCCTGTTCTTGTCTGTAATTCCGCCAAGAATCTTCCCTTCAAAGTTGTTCTTATTTACGGTCCATTGGTATTCTGTTCTTGCTGGACCACCTCCAACGCAGTCTGCATAGAAGGTTACCTTGGTCTTCAGAACAAACCTATAAGATAGAGACAGGGGCCCGTAACACAAAGCAATTGTCGCAGAACATTTTTATCTTAATTGATAGCTTTGACTACAACAATTAATCATGAAAATCAGGAATACCATTTATCACAAGCCAGGGGGGCAGTCAAATATATTGCTGTACACTTGCGTGACCCAAAAAACGCGTTTAAAGGGATATTTTTTTCAGTTTTGGACGCGTGCTGCGTGTGCACTCGTTAAGAGAATCAAAAACACTGATTTTCAAAGAAAAGGGAAGTTTTGAAAGACTGGTCAATGGTCAATCGCGGGGTCAAACGGTATGTAAATTTTTTCAAAGCTTTTTTTTTTAAGACTAGCCGAACGTGTAAATAGGGTATGCTTTTTTCCCACAAGCTTTTTCCCCATTCTGGCGACAACTTGTTTAGGAGCCAAACTATGTAAATAAAGCCCGCGAAAAACTTGTTTAGGGGGTTATTTTATGCTTGCTCCCCTTTCTTGCTCCTCACCTGCTTGCCTGTCTTTATTTGTCCTTTTTTTTTTAAAATATATAAATTAAATGTGTCTCATTACATGCATCTGCTCATTCAATTTGTTGTTATACTGTTATTGCATATTTAAACATGATATATATATTTTTTTCTCTTTAATGGTCACTGCATGTTATGTATTTATTTATTTTCTCTTTTATGTGTTTTTTATTGTAAACTCACATTGTTAGTCTTCGGACTTTTGATGAGTATTGTTGAATAAAACCGAATTGAATTTGAATTTGAATTTGGAATTTTGCACACAGAGAAAAACTCGTTTAGGGGGTGTTTGGAAATAATTTGGTCACGCAAGTGTACAGCAATACATTTTGACTGGCTCCCCCGAGCATTGGAAAGATCAATTTGTCATAAAATATTTTCTATATGCCTTGAAGCAATTACAAACCAGCATCCTTGAACAGCGAACCACCTCACATGTATCCAGGTTCTTAAACCCATAATGCAACATTCTAAGATGTGTAGTCTTGTAATGCACACTTGTATGATAACACACTACATTTATACCCCTTACATATAACGGACATGATTGTAAACCCCAAATTTTTTTATTGGAGTAAAGGATCACAGAGAAAAAGCGGTAGCTAAATCGTGTAGGATTGAAACTTTTCCTCTAAGCAACAGGCCTATATAATATCTCGGAAAAGGGGGCAGTATATTCATTTGGAATCACCAGACTGTCACCCTTCAATCACCCTTAATATCCTTTCACAGTGCAATATCATACTGCAATAAACCTTGAATAAACCAAAGTGCCCTTTCACAGTGCGATGCCACCTCACAGGCACCCTTGTTTCACCCTAGATGCCCTTCCACAGTCCAATGTCACCTTAAAAGCACCCTTGTTTCACCCTAATTGTCCTTTCACAGTGCAATGCCTCCTTGCAGGCACCCTTGTTTCACCCTAAATGTCCTTCCACAGTGCAATGCCACCTTGCAGGCACCCTTGTTTCACACTCAATGCCCTTCCACAGTGCAATGTCACTTTAAAGGAACCTTGTTACACCCTAAATGCCATTCCACAGTGCAATGCCACCTTAAAAGCACCCTTGTTTTACCCTAAATGTCCTTCCACAGTGCAATGTAACCTTACAAGCACCTTTGTTCCACACTAAATGTCCTACCACAGTGCAATGTCACCTTACAAACACCCTTGTTTCACTCTAAATGCCCTTCCACAGTGCAATGCCACCTTGCAAGCACCCATGTTTCACCCTAGATGCGCTTTCACAGTGCAATGCCACCTTGCAAGCACCATTATTTCACACTAGTTACCCTTCTACAGTGCAATGCCACCTTACAAACACCCTTATTTCACCATAGATGCCCTTCACAGTGGAAATGTAACCTTACAAAAACCCTTGTTTCATTCTAGATGCCCTTCCATATTGCATTGTCACGTTACAGGCACCCTTGTTTCATCCTAAAAGCCATTCCACAGTGGAATGTCACCTCACAGGCGCCCTTGTTTGACCTTAAATGCCCTTCCACAGTGCAATGTCATCTTACAAGCACCCTTGTTCCACCCTAAATACCCTTCCACAGTGCAATATCACCTTACAAGCAGTATTGTTTCGCCCTATTAAAGTGCCCTTCCACAGTGCAATGTCAACTTACACGCACCCTTGTTTCACCCTAGATGCCCATCCACAGTGCAATGTCACCTTACGGCACCCTTGTTTCACCCTAAGTGGCCTTCCACAGTGCAATTCCACCTCACAAACACCCTTGTTTCACTCTAGATGCCCTTCCACAGTGCAATGTCACCTTACAAGCACACTTGTTTCACTTTAGATGCCCTTCCACAGTGCAATGCACCTTACAAACACCCTTGTTTCACCCTAAATGCCCTTCCACAGTGCAATGTCACCTTACAAACACTCTTGTTTCACTCTAAATTCCCTTCCACATTGCAATGCCACCTTGCAGGCACGCTTGTTTCACCCTAGATGCCCTTCCACAGTGCAATGTCACCTTGCAAGCACCCTTGTTTCACCCTAAATGCCCTTCCACAGTGCAATGTCACCTTAAAGGAACCTTGTTTCACCCTAGATGCCCTTCCACAGTGCAATGTCACCTTAAAAGAACATTATTTAGCCCTAGATGCCATCCCACAGTGCAATGTCACCTTAAGGGCACCCTTATTTCCCATTAGATGCCTTTCCACAATGCAATGTCACCCTACCAGCACCCTTGTTTCACTTTAGATGCCCTTCCACAGTGCAATGCACCTTACAAACACCCTTGTTTCACCCTAAATGCCCTTCCACAGTGCAATGTCACCTTACAAACATCCTTGTTTCACTCTAAATGCCCTTCCACAGTGCAATGCCACCTTGCAGGCCTGCTTGTATCACCCTAGATGCCCTTCCACAGTGCAATGTCACCTTAAAAGAACATTATTTCATCCTAGATGCCATCCCACAGTGCAATGTCACCTTACAAAGCACCCTTGTTTCACTTTAGATGCCCTTCCACAGTGCAATGCACCTTACAAACCCCCTTGTTTCACCCTAAATGCCCTTCCACAGTGCAATGTCACCTTACAAACACCATTGTTTCACTCTAAATGCCCTTCCACAGTGCAATGCCACCTTACAAACACCATTGTTTCACTCTAAATGCCCTTCCACAGTGCAATGTCACCTTACAAACACCATTGTTTCATCCTAAATGACCTTCCACAGTGCAAGGCCACCTTACAAGCACCCTTGTTTCATCTTAGATGCCCTTCCACAATGCAATGGCACCTTACAAACACCCTTGTTTCACCCTAAATGCCAATCCAGTGCAATGTAATCTTACAAGCACCCTTGTTTCACACTAGATTCCCTTCCACAGTGCGATGTCACCTTAAAAGCACCCTTGTTTCACCCTAGATGCCCTTCCACAGTGCAATGTCTCTGTACAAGCACCCTTGTCTCACCCTACATGCCTTCCACAGTGCAATGCCACATTACAAGCACCCTTGTTACCCCAGATGCCCTTCCACAGTGAAATGTCACCTTACAGGCACCCTCGTTTCACCCCAGATGCCCTTCCACGGTGCAATATCACTTTACAAGTATGCTTGTTACACCCTAGATGCCCTTACACAGAACAATATGCCTCCACACTCACCTGCGTCACGTACCCTACATACCTTGTTAGCAAAGTCACAGTTAAACCCCACCCCTGATTCACGAAAATGACGTAAGCCTTATAAGATTTTACCTTTTAGACAATGGAACATTCTCCAGATCTATGTCAGGAGGCAGAATTGATATGTCAGGTACTGCCTCTGCTGAGCGTGTCACACTGAAGTGTTCAGATTGATAGGTGCCTAAGTAAGTTCCAACCTCAAGTGTGAATTCATAGGCTTGGTCTTCTGTCAATAAGCTACCGTCGATATCCAGCACACCTGAATCTGAATATTGAAGAGAGTGTATTTTTTTAGGTTTTTAATAAAGTTGGAATGTTTGTTTATATTTGTAGCTTGTTTATATACAAGAGAAATGTTTGCTGAGTTCGAGCCATTGGATGGCATATGAGATCATCAATAACATAAATATCATAAGTGACAACATGTTATTTTGCAGAATTTGTTGGGAGAGGACTTCACACAGTTAAGTGAGAGGCGATGGGAAAATGTGGAACTACTCAATATGGCATGAGTTTGAAATTAAATGTTGGTATCGCAAAAAATAATAACATATTCCGAACAACAGAATATCTTTGATCTTGTCAAATTGAGCGCTTTTAGAATCGCACGTCGTCATAGACGATTGCTATGAGATGACGTAATTTTAAGGCATTGCGCATGCGTCACGTCCTCACTCTCGCTGACTATCAGAATTGAGAACATCGCCACCTCCATTCTGCCTCCATTCTCCTAAATCATAGTCAATGTGCACGTGAGTGACGTCATTTCAACCGCTCAAGCTCAGCACAAAGGTCAATTGCAATGGATCTCCCTTGTAATACACTGTTTTCAGTGAATTTACAAAAAAAACACTTTTGGAAAATGAGCAAAATGTGATTTGTCTCTTACTTTGATCGTGGACCAAACCTAAGATATGCGGTGGCCTATTTATCAGGAATATCTCAGCACTAGATTTACAGCTATGCAAAACAACCCTGCTGGAACGAACACAGTGTGTCACAGTGTGATCACAGTGTGTTCACAGTGTGGACTATGTCAAATTTTTATTCAGACTGGTAAAATGCTCAAATTTAACAGTGTGAAGATATTTTCACACTGTGGACACCTCGACAGTACGACTGCTTGCGGCGCAATTACGTGGTTGGCTATGTGAATATGTGAATCACTGTTGAAAATGCTCAAATTTAACAGTGTGAAGGTGATTGCACACTGTTTTTCTCTAGTAGGTAATTACCCTGGCTTTACACTGTTACACAATTAGCGCCAACTTACTATTTCTTGTCACTGCTGCTGAAAGTGCTTCTGAAACATCATCATCTGACTGGACAGACCATATATAGTTCACAGGTCTGCAATTGAGGCCATTTTTCTTTGTTCTCCCAGCATTTATATTGACACGACCACAACTGCTGATCATATGGCGGCCAGATAACACCACGTCCAAAGTGATGGCGTTTTCGACATTTACCTCTAAGATTGTCTCGGGAAGTGCACGGGAGAAATCAGACAGACCAAGGATGACATCACCACGCACGGTGAGTGTATCAGCTGCAGAAATATGTAGGAGTATCAAAAGTGTGAAAATGATTCAATCACCCCTGATTATATTTTACAACTCAACAGACCCATACAAAAAAAATAATACTGAGGTTCGAAAGGTATGTAAGTTTGTATTCATTTTCCAAATAAACAAATATCTGAGATCTTTTTTAAATGGTACATCTATTCGGAACATACCCTAAATCATATTGCCACATTTATACGATCAATTATACATAATGCAATTTATGACATAAACATAAAAGTGAGTTTTAATGACTTTGTAGTACATGATTTCATATCTCTTCATCAGGTACATTAACAGGTCAAGAATGATATTTTATCAAACCGATATCTTTGCCACACTTGAATCCAATCCTTTATTAGCCTGAATACACTTGGCTACCGATTCCGGTGCTCACAGCTTTTTCAGGAATCACTCCTGCCATGACCTATCCATTTATATCACCTGGGTTGAGTGCAGCACATTGTGATCAATTTCTTGCTGAAAGAAATTACGCCATTGCTGGGATTTGAACCCAGAACCCCCTGTTTCAAAGTCCAGAGACTTATCCACTGGGTTAGAATGCTACACCAGTGTATTCTGTACCTGTGGTGATTAAACCAGTCTGTCCGCAGACATCGAGTGTCCCAAGGGTTATCTTGATGAAGCGAGCTCTTCGGAAAAGCGTGCATGTGCTACCAGTCCCAAGGATGTTCCGATCAGATGGTAACTCGAATATGGTGCTACAGTCCAATGTCCCGTCTATTCGAACCCCTTCCTCGAATTCAAGCAGGAGAATGTTTTCTGTAAAAAAAATATATTGTGAGATGATACGAGCGAAGTTATTGTCTTGCATTACTGAAAGTGCTACAATCCCAGCTATGTCTTTTCTGTAAATAATTTGATGTTTTTTTAATTGTGAATAAACTGAAATGAAATTGAATATTTCCTCTTAAAATACAAAGATAGAAACACCATTAGCAAATTGTTAAAAATCTTGGAGCTTACCGAAATCTTAAAAGTACAATATCAACAAACAACATAGTATACATTAAGACAAACAAAGATAGTACTGGAATAAACTGAGAACAGATAGTGTTATATAATACTTGGAGCAGATTTTCAAGATAGATTGCAGCAAAATGTTGGTAAAATTTCCTGCTTAATGGAAAAATAGCTGGAATTCAAAGACAAGGGTCAAAACCACTAGACCACATTGCTCCCTACTTTAAGGAATATTATGGAAGAAATATACGTTTCTGTTCTTAACAAATCATTAACATTTTTATCTCCATTAACGGAAGAAAAAATCTTGTAGAGTTTATTACTTCAAATTTTCAGCTGCTGACTGCATGCAGCCCTCCTTACCGACCCTCTGTATGTGTGGTCAATGATAAAAAACTGCAACGAAGGCTACATTCAGCAGCCAAGAAATTTTAGGCCCATATTCTGCAGTCAGGTTTAATTCAAACTCTGGTTTAAAGTGGTGGTTTTATGGAAAGCCAATTGTGACATAAATTGCTAACAGTAGAGGTTAAATTTATCAGCTCATTTGACTCCAAAAACATGAGTAACTGGGAAGGATGAATAAGATAGTTGTCTTCACCAATACAGAATTAGGAAAAAGAACAGTAAACATGAGAACTCTGACACATTTGGCTTCCCATAATTTTAGCACAGAGTTAAACCATGGTCTGGATTCAGAACCCGACTTCAGAATACGGGCCTTAGAGATATTTTCAACCAGCACAGATGAAGTTTCATGATGGTGTTTCTGTTCTTACGTAAAGGGTAGAATGCGAACGACGCAATGACAGGCGGAGGCTGGTAGAACGTGACTGTGAACGGTCCTCCAGGTAGGTCATCTCTTTTATTGAACGTGAGTTTGGTGACCAATTCCAAGGGCCTGTCAGGAGCTCTCCCAGTGAAGATCAGCTCCTGCATCGCATCACCACCGACTTCGCCAGGGAGAAATTCAGCCATCCCATCTGCATTACATGAAAGAGGAAAATCAAAAAGATAGCTGCAGGTATTCATTGAGAATGTGAGTCATTCTGCTTGTAGCATATAAAATCAGTAGGTTCAAGGTCGTTTGTGATCCTTCAGAGGTCAGGGATAGCAGCATAGGTCATATCATTGAGAATGCGAAAGCCATTCGCTTGTAGCATCTAAAATTCAGTAGGTTCAAGGTCGTTTGGGATCATTCAGAGGTCAGAGATAGCAGCATAGGTCATATCATTGAGAATGCGAAAGTCATTCTGCTTGTAGCATATAAGACAATCAGTAAGGTCAAAGGTCGTTTGGGATCCTTTAGAGAATAAGAGATGATTGCAGGTAATATCCTTGAGAATGTGAAAGTCATTCTGCCTGTAGCATATAAGACAATCGGTAAGGTCAAAGGTCGTTTGGGATCCTTTAGAGAATAAGAGATAATTGCAGGTAATATCATTGAGAATGTGAAAGTCATTCTGCTTGTAGCATATAAGACAATCGGTAAGGTCAAAGGTCGTTTGGAATCCTTTAGAGAATAAGAGATGATTGCAGGTAATATCATTGAGAATGTGAAAGTCCTTCTGCCTGTAGCATATAAGACAATTGGTAAGGTCAAAGGTCGTTTGGGATCCTTTAGAGAATAAGAGATAATTGCAGGTAATATCATTGAGAATGTGAAAGGCATTCTGCTTGTAGCATATAAGACAATCGGTAAGGTCAAAGGTCGTTTGGGATCCTTCAGAGAATAAGAGATGATTGCAGGTAATATCATTGAGAATGTGAAAGTCATTCTGCCTGTAGCATATAAGACAATTGGTAAGGTCAAAGGTCGTTTGGGATCCTTTAGAGAATAAGAGATAATTGCAGGTAATATCATTGAGAATGTGAAAGTCATTCTGCTTGTAGCATATAAGACAATCGGTAAGGTCAAAGGTCGTTTGGAATCCTTTAGAGAATAAGAGATGATTGCAGGTAATATCATTGAGAATGTGAAAGTCCTTCTGCCTGTAGCATATAAGACAATTGGTAAGGTCAAAGGTCGTTTGGGATCCTTTAGAGAATAAGAGATAATTGCAGGTAATATCATTGAGAATGTGAAAGGCATTCTGCTTGTAGCATATAAGACAATCGGTAAGGTCAAAGGTCGTTTGGGATCCTTCAGAGAATAAGAGATGATTGCAGGTAATATCATTGAGAATGTGAAAGTCATTCTGCTTGTAGCATGTAAGACAATCGGTAAGGTCAAAGGTCGTTTGGGATCCTTTAGAGAATAAGAGATGATTGCAGGTAATATCATTGAGAGTGCCAAAGTCATTCTGCCTGTAGCATACAAAAAAAGTCTGCAATTTTTATGATAATGTGCTCTACTAATCCCAAAACGGGTGAACTGACGCAACAGGTAGCTATATAGTGATTATTCTACTTATAGACTGGTATGTGTTTCATGAACCTGCTTGGGTAGTTATGCACATAACTTTACACATGACTGAAACACTTTTTATGTGCTATATCAGATACACAGGGATATATCATGGAGCACAAGAAAGGGTCACCAGTCGTGCATATAAAGTCGGTCATAACTCACAAATAGCTCGCCACATATAGGTAATTCTCACCACGCTCATACGCAAGGTATGGTGTCAGTCCTTGTTCTTCGATGGCTTGAAATGCGTTTGAAGCAGCAGTGAAGGTAAGCGTGATGTCAGAATTCGGAACGAGGGTAAACTCCTCAGGTGACACAGAGTCTATGTCAATTGCTGTATGTCGGAAAAATAACAGTGAAAACAATTCAACCTATTGACTATTGAATTCTGTCATTCCCATAGGCTTAGTACAAGGGTTAGATACTTCCAGTAAGCATAAGGTTAACCAGTTGACTACTGAGTTCTGTTTTTCCAATTGGCTTTGTACAGGGACTACCCGGTTCCAGTAGACAATGGGTTAACCAGTTGACTGCTGAATTCTGTTTTTCCCCATATGTTTTGTACAGGAATCACCTGGTCCTGAACAAAATTTTGAAGTAACTGATGCATGGTTTTATTCATCCAGGAAGAAAGATAAATTACAAAGAGAAAATAAATCTGTTAATCAAATCTGATCATTTGGACTTACTGCTCTCCATTTTCAAAACAGTTAGTCAAGATGAACAGATTTATATTCTCTGTGTAAAATTGTGAAGTGTTATTCTTCAACACCATCACGGAATGAAGAACAGTTTCATGTCTGATCATGGACACTTCTATCTTCGGCCCTTCTGAACTGGAAATTCCTTAACGTCTCAAAAACAATAACATTTATTGTGCATTGGCGCCAAGTGGCAACGATGATTTCCCGCCAGTTCAGACAATCTGAAGAAGAGTCCCAAGGTCGGACGTGAAACTGTTATCCATTTCCATTACAGTGTTAGTCCAGATAAACAGATTTATTTTCTATTCGGAAAACTTTGAAGTGTTTTTTCTTTAATATCATGAAAAATGAAGGCCTGGAGAACTTATCTAAAATTCATGGCTTTGGACCACTACAATGCCATGATAATTGACTGTATATCAAACAATAAGGGACGCCTTGGAGAAAATTAATGCAATCCCTCAAATCATTTGCATATTGATTTTAGACCGATCAGAAGCAGACATCTGTGGCATCTGTGTCTCGGTTTTTATGTCTGATCGCAATTCTTTCTGCAAATTAAGGCTGCAAAACATCATTAAACTATATAAATGTTGAAACCTAATAATTAATTTCAGGAATAAAAAAGAAACATGAAGCCTTGAGAAATTAATCAAGTGATGATACGTATACTCACGGTCATAAACTTGTAGAGTTATGGAGGTGTTCATTGGATCGGTACCGGAAGCAAGCAGCGAAAAGTCGTATGTGCCTGTTGTAAAGTAATAGGGAACAGTGTAATTTTTTAAGAAACCTGAAAGCTATAAATATAGCTATACGTGTATTCTCTTTTCTAGCAAAGTTTGCAATTTATTTCGTCCTGAGAACATGTATTAATTCCACGGATGGGGCTGAAGATCTAAAGGTGATGTGCATTTTTCCCCTGAAATTAATAATATAAGGCCACAAAAATAGCTTTATGCCATACAGGGAAGCATTGGCAGCAATCAAATAGATATCCTTGAATTAAAGCCCTGCATATATTCTATTTAGTACAAAGTTACAAAGTTCTTTTATCAAGTCCTCTTTCTTATATCTTCCTCTTTTCCCTTTGCTTTCTCTCCTCTTTTGTTAATACTTCAAGTAAAGAAATGCCCTCCCCCTGTGGCCCTAGCCCTGTGCTACTATCTTATCAACAGTATCATAACTACCTGCAGGAAGATTATTCACTGTGCATGTTCCAACATATGACTGAGATGCGGCCAAGGTAAATTCATGGACCGTATCCCCATTTCGGAGACTGAATCGACATACATGAGCTGGGTCTGCACGTAGTCCTCCTCCATGTGCAGTAATCTAAAAGAAAAGATACAGTACATACAAGGGGTGTTTCACTAAGGTTTGCATGTGACCCAAAAAAAATGAATTTAGGGCGAGCGAGTATGTAAAACGCCAGGTCTGAAAACTCACTATCTAGGTCCATTATGAGATGCAGGGGGAAATGAAAGTAAGGCTTTTATCTGTGCTTGTCCATGAAAGGAAGGCATTTGGGTACCAACTAATAAAGTCTCATTTGGTTTAAATAGATACAGAGCAGCGTTGTGGTCAATTAATAGTGAATAACTTTTCATAATTGACAATATTTTGGTAATTTTACCTTGATATATTCAATTCAATTCTTTATTTCATTTCCATTCCAACATAATACAAAGTAATTTAAGATGTTGTTTGAAGGTTTGCATTAAAGTAATTTAAATCGGATACACTTTTACAGATGAACATTCTTACCTTGTTAAAAAATAAAAAAAAACAATATAAAATTGACCATAAATTGAAATTATATCAACATAATCATAAAACCATTTTCAAATATTTTTTTTTTTCAATATTGCATAATTTCGATAATTTCGAAATATCGCCCAGCACTACAGCATTATATTTCCTCATTTAGAATTTACCCTTTCTTGTACTTCTCTTAGTTCTCTTTACTTTTATGTTTTGCTCTCTTCTAAGCACCTTGAGCATTTAATCAAAATGGAAAAGACGCTATATAAATCATATGCATTAATAATATTATCATTATTTATAAAACCCAACCTTACTGTCTCTGTTCCGTTTGTTTCAATCAAGGTCTCAGTTCTGGGTCCCGTTTCATAAAGACTTGATATAACAACAAATGCACTATTTCTATAACAAAAATAATATCAGCCAATCAGATCAAAAGATTTCTGTAGCTTTTAACTGTTATTGTATATTTGTTACTATAACAGGTTTTATGAAACGAACTCCTAAAGCCAACAACAACAACAGAAACCAACATATTCAACTACTAGGGGTGCCTTAATTGTACACTAACTCTATCCACATTGAGTAACTGTCATGTACCTCATATTCTCCTCCTGATGGAATGATTTCAGGAACAATGGATGATACCGCCGTGCAATCGCTGCCGTCTCCTCCACATATGTCGCAAGCATCAAATTCTAGACCACTGCAAACAAAAAACATAAAACTGTTATAAAACTGGGCCCTGTCTTCGAAATAATTGCAATTGATCCAATCAATCACAACTATGGAAAGCCAGCAACATCAACATCTAAAAGGCATGTTTATTCAAAAATATTTTCCTGATATGATGTATATTCACACATTCATCGTTTTCTTGACAATTTAGTGTGCTTATTTTTGGTCACAAAGTACATTTTACAAATTGTCTGAAGACAAAATTATGACATTGATGGATTTCCATATAGTTGAGGTTGATCAGATCAATCATAACTCCCTGTAAGACGGGGCCTAAGAGTAACGTGCTTCTATGAATTCAACTGTCTACCTCTGATTTTAATGTTCTGGGTTCGTATGTAAATTAAATCTGTTTCGTCACTTGGTTGGGGTGTTATTAGCGAACTGGTCTACTTCTTTCTGCTTTCCAGATGAAATTGGGTGTAAAAAGTATACCTATTTCAATATTTTATACTTTTTAGACATTTTCTCTTAGTAAAATTTTGAGAAAGTTGCTAACCTCACCCCATTTTTTTTTTCAAAATGAAATCCTGGATCTCTTGCAATGTCATCATTGCCAAAAATATATCAGAGAATAGAATATCATATATAAAGTGTAGATTGACAAAAAGCGCTGTAAAATGATGATGGGTTCTTGTATAGCTCCGGTATTCACCTGTCCTTGGCGCTCATGAAGCTCCAAAAAAATTCTTATGGCACAAAATATTTCGAAAATACTAGCATATATTATTTTTATATAATTTTTTCACCTGTTCACTTATTCTGTAATTCCCATAGGCTTTGTGCAAGAACCACGCATTCAAGGATTAGAATAACCATTACACTACTGCAAAGTGTCATGCCTATAGACCACCTGGGTCAGGTAGAAAATGGGTTAAAAAGATACATAGCATAGTGAATGTTCGTATTACCAAACGCGAACATTTTTACGCATCAGAAAAGGATTTCATACCCTTAAAACTTTGAAGATCCTTCTGAAAGAAAATTTAATAGAAAGATGATAAAAAAGGGCCAATTTCATGTAGATCTACACCCTTTTTTCAAAATAACCAAAATATGGTAAAAATATAGCTGACCAGCAATTTTGTTATTTTTTCCAACTTTTCCTACAGAAAACACATGGTCAGTATTAAAACAATACCATTTTTGAGTGACCAAATATTTCACATACGAAGAGGGGCTCGATCGGAAGCTGATAGTGATACTGTAAAGGAGACATCAGTACTTTGTAAAAATTATGCATCTTCACTTATTTGTAGGTAGAGGCCTACTTGTGTATTCATGGTGGATGAACTTCAAGAAAATATTTGTGTTGGCTCTGACTGAATTTATGAAAAGTGTTTTGTTATATGATCCACAAGTCCATTATTACCATACCTGTTTATTTGTCCATCGCAGCCAACGCAATCAAAGCCTGCCAAAAACCCACAAGTGCCACACTCATTCATGCCCGCATCGGTTGGACGCCACGTTGACCCTCCTACACATCGCAGACAACTGTTCAATTCAGCAGGGCCGTTAGTGCCGTCTTGCTCTGAAATACCAAACAGTAAAAGAAATAGTTAACAATTAAACAAGGTGATTTCGCATTGCACGAAGAGTCTTGTCTAATTTCGCGATATAGTATGATCTCTTACAAACTTTGACCTTAGCATCGTCATAAACGCACATGTGGTATTACCCAATGTTTAAGTGAAAAACGATTGATGCATAAATAAATGAGAGTAAGCCTAAGCTTCAAAGCTTCAAAAAAGGATGGACATGATCTCATATCATTTAACCTTATGACCTATAGATGACCTTTGACCAACCATCCTCAAGGACACACGTGTGGTATTACCCAAGGACAAATTACCAAGAGTGATCAAAACTGATGCAGAAATAATGAGATCAAGTTGAACCAAAACTTCATTTGACCTTTTGACTCCTAGATGACCTTTGAACCCTTATCCTCATGGGCACACATGTGGAACCAAGAGTGATCAAAACTGATGCAGAAATAATGATAGCAAGTTGAACCAAAACTTCATTTGACCTTTTGACTTCTAGATGACCTTTGAACCCTTATCCTCATGGGCACACTTGTGGTATTGCCTAAGGACAATTTGAACCAAGAGTGATCAAAACTGATGCAGAAATAAATAAATGAGAGCAAGTTGAACCAAAACTTTAAAAAAGTTCGAACAACATTTTTCAAATACAATAACCACCCAAGTTCTATATGAATAAAAAGACAAACCCAGAAAAAATCCCATTCACTGCAATGTCAAAGCTTATCCCATATTGCAGATTGATTTATGCATTAGATTGTGAAAAGTAGCCCTCAAAATAGACAGCTGCAGCCGTCTGTAACGTGGAGTTTTTTTAGCATTTTTAATTTCTTTTTAATTTCTCTTTGTAATTGGCGAGTGGAGCCAACGGAGTTCAGCGGAACAACCAATATAACAGAGACCAAAGCTTTTGGTCTACCCTCGAAAAAAAAAATTGCCTTCAGGATAGAGACGTACTGCACATGGTTCTGAGTGGCTGGACCAGGGGCCAGTTTCATAAAACATATTATGATAACAAATATGCAACATTGACAGAACGAAAGTTACTGAAATCATTCAGTCTGATTGGCTGACAGTAAATTTGTTATAGAAACCATGCTGTGTTGTATTAGTGATTTAATGGTAAAATGAATCATTAATTTTGGCGAATAGGTTCATTCCCTGTAGCGAGTTGAAGAATGACTTCAGTCTATGGAGGAGCTGTAGTGAAGCTACGAGACGTATACCAGTGGACCAGCGGAAGTTTTCGGTCTAACATTTATAGTTTTCCCCGAGGCTAATTAGGTCTGACTTCATGATCAGCCAGGAAGTTTTACTCATTCAGGCCTGATATTCGTGTTGCTTGATGCCATGTGCATTGAATGGCGTAGCTTATTCTAGATAAAGTATCATCAAACAGGTGAAATCCGTCTGTTTGCAAGAGGTTTGAAGCATTTTCCTCCCTATAACCATGGACCTATGAAGAGATGGACATTCATCGCTTAGATAATGAATTCACTAACAGGTGACGGTAATTGTCATCTGAATAACATTCTCTTCATACTAGTCTTCTTTGGTCCTATGATCGTCACCGTGAGAAGGGACTGAATTAGTTCGTGATTGGACATTTATATTTCACAAATTATATGCGCAGTTGATAGAAAATCAATGAAATAATGGATAATCGATGTGCAGTTTTTGTTTACCTTTGTTAATCTTAGTTCCATGTGTTTTATTTGGGGAAATGTCTGCATATTTTAATATAGAGGCAATATTGTGATTGATTGTTTACCATTTAAAATTCAATTTTCCCAAGTTTCTCCATAATATTCCAGATATACGTGGCACATAACATGTGTAGATCGTGTATCTTTCAATGTTATTGAGGTCCTTATGTGTGAGCGGTAGTTAGCGGATCGAATAATATCATATTTTATATCATAAAAATCGTCTGCTTCTCAAGTTTGCTGATCCATATATGAAGCATATTGACTGAAAGGCACATACTGAAACAGGGGATCAGCCAACAAAAATCAAGACCGGGAAACTGTTCCGTCTTTGAGTGATCAGATACCCTTGGTAGTCATGGTAATTGCTATTGTTACAACACCTGTATGTTCTCATTAAGATGCGCATAACCAGGTGACGGTGACTATCATTGGGTCAAAGAAATGCTCGCGTTAATAGTCCATCTTTTCATAGGTCCATGCTATAACTCACCTCGAGGGCATCTGCCAGTGCAGTCCGCATGGTTAGACACAAAATGATAGTCTATGTTCCCAACCGAAGGACGTCTGATACATTCTCCGCAAGCATCAATGTCGGCTTGACGAGGCGATGCACATCCTAGATCGGCGTAATGGAAACAAAACAAGATGAATTGTCGGGAGAGAAGAAAGCTCACGGGGGGGGGGGTGGAGAAAGGGGTACAGCTCTCAAGCTAATAAACAGGAGGATTGAGGAGGATGTGTACATCCAAGGTGGAAAGGTATACAAAAAAGTGAAATATTGGATTGATCTACTCTCATGTAATTCACTCACCCTTTTTTTCAGTGGGCCTAAAAAAACCCACAACAACCATGTGGAGATTCAAGTAGTTTTTTTATGCATGTTATTCTATGCATATTGAACTAAAGCCGGGGTAAAAATAAAATTCAAAAAGTGCTATATAAATCCAGCATTTATTATCATTATTGTAATAGGCCAAAAAATTGTCCTATTGATGGTGAAATGTGATGTACATTGTGATAATCACATTTCCTCTAAAAAAATTTCAGCCTCAGGCACATTGGCATATTTGTGTGGGTGTGTTTTTTTAAATTGCAATAATAGCTAGAAATGATTGAAATAAAAATAATAGGCCCAATCAGTTTATCTTACCATCGAAGGCTGTTTGCATTGCCTGACATATCGGTTCAACACCCCTGAACCCTGTATATGTATGGATAAGATCCAAGGTGATATTGAATCTTTCTCCCTCATTTCCAATGTTGATTAAAGGTTCGACAATGAAAACTAGGATGTCGGTGGATATTTGGGTGCATCTATCCACATTAGTAGTAAGTTCCATGAGAGAGTTGATGATACCCATAGTGAAATCTAGCCTGTTGTTGTCATCGAAATCTGATGAAAATAATAAAACACAAAATGTGAGCAAGAAAACAAGTTATCCCTTCTGGAAAGAACAGTGTCTCAGTGTGTGTCACAGTGTGTTTACAGTGTGGAACACAATGTGTTATCACTTTCACACTGTTAAATTTGAGCATTTCAACAGTGTGAATAACAATGTACATAGTCAACGATGTGAACACGCTGTGAACAGTCACACAGTTGAGGTGTCCACAGTGTGAAAATATCTCCACACTGTTAAATTTGAGCATTTCAACAGTGTGAATCATATATTCACATATAGTCGACCATGTGAACAGTCACACAGTCGAGGTGTCCGTAGTGTGAAAATGTATTCACACTGTTATATTTGAGCATTTCAACAGTGTGAATAATAGTTTCACATAGTCCACTGTGTAAACAGTATAAACACACTGTGATATTAAAAGAGCTCGCTCGCACCCTTTTAAAATTTTTGCTATATCCACCATTTCTGATACCCTCAACATTTGTAACTCACTGCATCACTGATACAAACCCATGGCTAATGATTTTTAAGTATCACTATGCATTGCATAGCAGACGGTAAAGTGCACCCCCATCTTGCAGTTGAATGCAAAGGAAAAAACAAACACTGACAATTTCAATGAATTCAGAAAAAAAAAACACTTTCGACCCTCTTTTCGACCCTCTATCCATCCACAAAATTGCTGTATGGACAACCTCCATTCGTTGTGTAGACAAATAAGAGAGAAAGAGAGAACTGATGATCATTAAATGATTACTATTTCCTTCGTATTTTTTTACACAACATAGATTTCTTCGATTTGTGTAAATTGGATTAGAAAGAGGTTTTGGATAGAATCATATTTGGTGAAAATTTTGATAATTAATATAAAACAAAGTGCAAAGCCTCTACAATATTTAGTTAGGCCTACTTTACCTTGAAAATCCGCGAGTTTTTGCACAATGTCTCCGCAGAGTTCTTCTATTGTTGGATACTCCACAAGTTTCGAGGCGATACGAACGGCATCCTGGATGATGTGATAAAAGGGAGATGACGAATTGACTCCGAAAGAAGCGAGGGTACTGTCCAGGAATAGAGTAAAGTTATGACAGATCGGCTCGGCCAGGGGCAGCAGAAAACTGAATATCTCGGAACCAAAATCCTTGATGACATCGGGCAAACGTGGCCTTAAGAGTCGAGGCGCTAGGGGGCAGATGGTTGTCAGGTTGGCGATATCGATGTTAAAGGTTTCAGAAATGTTGACAAGGAGGGCTAATACAAATGAAACATCCTCCACCGTTTCGATGGAGTACGATTCGTTTTGATAGACGTCGGGGACATCGATGTGCTCATCACCGTGATGGGTCGTGGTCTCTTGCGTTGGGCACGTATACAAGTCCTCCCGACTCTGTGGCGTGAGGAATGAAATGAGTTCCCATGTTTCGCCCACAAGGTCGAGGCAGACATCTGTCGCGTCGAATTGATTTCCAGCAGACTCGATAACATCGCAAAATGGGCGCAAAAGGACCCGCGCCTCCCGGAATTCGGGGACAGTCCTGGTGATGACAGGAAGTACGTGGGTACAGACATAGTCCAAGGATTCCATAGTACTCTCCTGGCTCCACAGGCTACCAGCCAAGTTGATCAGGAGAGATATAGTCAGGTCTGAACCAGATATGATCTCCCCAAAAGCTGGTCGAGGGAGAGGAACTTCACCTACAATAAACACACAAAATAAATCAATCTACAGAAATATCAAGTTCTGGAAGAGGGATATAGAGCCTTTGTTCAACTATGTACAATATAAACACATTTCATAAAGACATATATATATAATAAAAATATTTTGAATCACAATCACGAACTTGATGAAACTAATATCTTTCATATGTACATGAACCTATTGAGGATAATGATCATGAGGATGATGGTGCTGCTGCTGCTGATAATGATGATAGTAATAATAATGATGATAGTAATAATGATAATGATAATATGATAGTAATAATGGTAATAATTAGTGGCGGAAATACGGGCTGGGGCACGTCCCCCCCCCCCCCCCCCACACACACTCTGCTAGCAAAAGAAAAAGAAAAACGGGGAAAAGAAGAGAAAAAATGGAGAAATAAAGAGGGACATTTGGGAAAAGAAAAGGGAGAATTTAATCTTTTTGGGGGAAACCTGATATAGTTAGGGTCTGTTCATCACTCCTGGCGCTCGTTCGTTTTATGAAAAACATAAACTTTTCAAGGAATGGTGCTATCCGTTTTCAAGTCAATAAACACAGTACACCAAATATTTTTCCTCGGGATTTTTAGTCGCGCTTCGAGCCTTCATACAATATACGCATCTTTTTCGTGATTTTTTTAGTGATTGCCATCTTTCAAAGTCTGAATGTACAAGTACAAACAGAAATGTTCAGTCCGTGCATCGCTTTCGATTTAGTGCATTTGTGACAAATTCATGCTCTTCATGAATTCCTAATAACAATCATTCAAAATGCCCCTTTTCTGAACTGAATAAAAAGAAATTAGCTTGCCCGTCAGCTCGTGATTCGCGCTCGCATTATTTAATTCACAGTGTACCGGTAATAATGATTATTTCATGAATTCCTACAAAGTCTTTAAAATGTCTCTTTTCAGGTATATTTTGGTCAATAGTCTACAAAAAAAATCAGCTCGTGCGCTTCGGCTCGCATTGTTTGCTTATAGTGAGACACATACGTAGCATAATTAAAGGAGAATGAAACAATTGGAACAAGATAGCTTGTGTGAAAACAGAAAAATCAAAGAAACAGATCAACAAAAGTTTGAGAAAAATCGGACAAATAATGAGAAAGTTATGAGCATTTGAATTTTACGATCACTAATGCTATGGAGATCCTCACATTGGCAATGCGACAAAGATGTGTGATGTCACTTGTGAACAACTCTCCCCATTATTCTAGTATATATTTCACTTAAAATGCCTCTTTTGTCACATCTAACAGTAGATCATGTGTTATTTCTATAGGATTGCATGTAATATATGTTTAAAGAATACATCATGGATGAAGAGTTTGTATCACCATAAGAAAAAGCAAAAAGAGACATTTTTTTGGTATTTTATAGTCCATCAAAGGGAAAATTATTCACATGTGACATCACACATCCTTGTCGCATCGCCAATGGGAGAATCTCCATGGCATTAATGATTGCAAGATTCAAATGCTCATAACTTTCTCATTATTTGTCCGATTTTTCTCAAACTTACTTTGTTATTCTTTGATTTTTCTGTTTTGACACAAGCCTACTTGATCCAAGGTTTCATTCCCCTTTAAAGAAAATTTGCTTATAATGTCCATTTGTTCCTTTAGCGCTTTTGACAAGATTTCCTTATAAGGTCTTAACTCCCAAGGTTTTTTTTTTGGGGGGGGGGGGGGGTGGTTGAGGCTGCATGCCTCTGACGACTATAAATAAGTGTGAAAAATAAGAAAATTTGCTTACTTTTGAACGCTGTCTCCAGGTGGTTACAGAAATCGTAAACATTCCGATAGCCACTGAATCGGGAAATAAGGTAGTCACTGATGCGTATGAGACGCCCACTACCTGGGATTACTTCCGTAAGGAGAGGCCTTACGACCCGACGAATAGCACCACTAAGCAAAGAATCACACGTGTCGGCATTGAAAGGGATTCTAAACAGTTCCTTGATGATGTCTTTGGAGAATCTCAGACGCTTCTCGTGCCCTGGGGAAGAAATAAAGAGTACACGATGTGTAAGACAATGATAAATTTCATTGCCGATTCGTCCACTTGATTGATTGATTGATTGATTTTATTTGTCAGGTAACTATGAACAAGTACAAGAAAATATGAACAGAAGTGTATACCTTGACAGAATAACCCATGAGAGCCGAGATGGCTTATTTCCAATGGGGTCCTTATCACTAGGAGTACCCTCATTTTAGTCTAATATCATTCCACCCATCAACATTTTTTCTAACAACCACTTGGGCCAATATACAACCATTTGGTCCAATCATCACTTCGTTTACTCACCAGTTCGTCTATGATCATTTCGTCTCATAACCAGTTGGTCAAATAACCCATTTTATTTCAACCCCGCGGCCGATATGAAACCATACTCCACAAGTGGATACTACGACATGGTACCAGGGCGTTAACGATTCAGGGCCCCATTGCATCAAAGGTACTATTACATGTATGGTAACTTCGCCATTCAATCGTAACACTATTCCACGGTAACAACGCTCAACAGGCTATCAGAATCAAAGATTCAAGTATACTATTGCAAAGCAAAGTCACAATGGTAACTTTTATGCAATGGGGACCAGGACGGAAACGTTCCCGACATCGCCCAACGCAACTATTTAATTCAGTGAAGCCCACCTGGGTAATGTACCCACTGCAAAAACTGCGGTGTTTATTTAACACCAGTGTGCATGACTCTATGTATGACCACACCAGAGAAGTGTTAAAACAACACTGGTTTTAAATTAAATCGTTGCTGTTTTGACACTAATTGGTGTTGTATAAATGCCTATCTGGAATTAGTACAAAACCAAACCGGTGTTATTTTAACACTTCTCTGGTGTGGTCATATATAGATTCCGGACTGGTGTTAAATTAACACTGCAGTTTTTGCAGTGCATGATGTATAAAGTGCAGCTACCCTTGGACCCTAGTATTGTAATGAAAGCGCTCATATGGCTTGATCCGCCCCTGCCCTTGATGATGGAATGTGACGGACCCCACCTCCTACGGATTAAAAGCACGTACACTGTAAAAACTTGGTTATCTGACACGTACAACTGGATCCCGTCTTACAAAGACTTACGATTGATCCAATCAATCATAACTCTATGGAAATCCATCAGTGTCATAATTTTTTGTACTGGAAATTTGCACAATGTCCTTCGTAAACAAAGAGAAGCACAGTGAATTTTCAAGAAAACAATGAATGCAAAATATAAGTTAGAAAACATGCATAAGAGATGTTGACGTTGCTGGCCGTCCATAGTTGTGATTGATTTGATCAATCGCAACTCTTTGTAAGAAGGGGTCCTGGTGTTCGTAGAGAACCAATAGCTCGCTGAGGGTTAAACATAACACCAATGCATGACCACCGATTGCCTAAAGACCAAAATAAGGTGTTGTAATAACGTACCCACAGGTTTTGGATACCGAAAATAACACCAGAGTAATTAGCTGGTGTTGTCTACCTTGTACACTAATCTACACCGCAATTTTTTTTCTACGAAGTAAATGAAATATATTCATACTCATAGGTGAATCATATTTTAAGAACATTGTTCTTTCTTCAAGAGGCTAACAATAACATACCAAAATTACATAATTTGGTAGTTTTCTGTCAAACCAAAGATTACCTTATCAAAAATACACTTACCTTTGTGAACGACTCCTACTATTTGGGCGCAAAGTTGCTCTCTTTGTTCATAACCTACAGCTCTCGAAGCCAAGCGAACTGCTTCCTGTATGATGTCATAGAAAGGCGAAGATGAGTTTACGCCGAATTGTTCCAGAAAAGAATCCAACCTGCAGAGCGGCTGGAGTGCCAACGGTAGGAACCTACTCATCATCTCACCCCCAAACTCCAAGAGGATGGCCGGGAAGGGCTTCCGCAGCAGACCTTCGATATTGGGACAGATGGTCGATGGGTCAAAGATGTTGATATTGTAGAGTTCTAAGGTGACGTTCATCAGTGCATTGAGGATGCCCAGAGGATCATCCATCGAGTCAGCACCTCCCCCTTCTCCAGGATCGCCTATCGAATCATTACTTACAGGAGCACTGGGAAGCAGAGCTGTCACCATGTCCGTCAACTCGTTGCAGTAACCAGTCGAGTCGAAATCCTCCAAGTCTCTCGCCGCGCTCCGGAGCTGTCGGCAAATGGGCTCGAATAAAAAGGAAAAAGACCTGATTTCTGGCACCATGGTGGTGATCGCAGGAAGAATATCGGAACAGGCGTAAGCAAGGACGTCGATGAGACGGTCTTGCTGCCACGCCCCTCCCACAGCGTTGACGAAGAACGGGAACGTAAGATTAGTCCCTGGGATGAGGGTGGCTAGCCGAGCCCGAGGGAGTTCCACAGCAGCTGAGTCGATTGAAAAAAAAAAAAAATATGTAATTAGTTTGATGGTGGGGAAGATGCAGGAACAGTAAAACGGAAATTAAAAAACATGTATAAGTATAGTACAACCTGGTTCACTAAATGAACTTGCTAGTTTACACTCTAAACAAAATTAGGTCTACCCAATATTGCGTAAAATGGGAACATGCATGTTGGTTGGGTAAAAAGATATAGATACCGAATATTTTGTAAATTTTACGCAATATTGCATTGAATTAGCACAATATGGAGTAAAAAATACCCAGCAAACATGCATGTTCCATTTCTACCACATATTGGGTAAAAGTTTACTCGGTGTTTGTAAAGTGTAAGTAGGTGTTCAAACATATGTTTTGAATTATTCGAACAGCAATTGATATTCAAATTTTGAGCAATATATATTATAAATTAAACATCGCTTTTTTATTCTTATGGATAGGTTTCAACTTTAAACAATACCTTATCACACTGTAAAAAATACCGCCCTATTTATTTAATTCGATTATGTTTAGAAACTGCCTTAATTTGTTCGAGTATTTATGAGTTTGGCAGTTTTAAGTAAAATTTACTTATTTCCTTTGCATCCATTTTACTAAAGAAAATTAAGTTACAATAACCTAATTCAATTAAGTAAAACAATCACTAAAATATTTGAAAAAATCAAATGGGGGGAGTGGACTTTCGGGATTCCGCTCCCCCATCGTCCCACTTTTGGTGGCATCATTTTCATCTTAGACATGTTATATCCAAATATTAGACTTTGTGCATTGTCACTTACCTGTACATGTACAGGTACTGACATTGATATTTATATGTGATCGTTTCATTCTTACAAATAAAACAGTGAGAATAATAGAAGCATCGAAAACCTAAAAAGAAATCTGAAATTTTCTGCTAAATGACTTTTAATGTTGCTCTTTCTTTGATTCAACAAAAGAATAAAATAGTTAGCACACCCTTATCCAAAACAATTTCAAACACAAATAGATACGACAATAATTAACCAAAAAACAACAACATTTACTTGCTCTAATGAATATTCATGCATTATTTAAATATGGCGTTAATTGAAAAATATAAGTACATTCGACTTGATTTTATAAGTAATACTCATCTTTGCCTAATTGAGTTAGATTTACTCAATCAAAGCAAGCTATCAATACGTGAATTTTCTTAAATGTATATTGAACCCAAATAAATCAAGTAAATTAAAAGACAAGTTAAAACTACTTTAAAAAAACGAAAAATAATTACAAATTGTAAATTCTGCTTAAATACATTAAGTGTTAATTACTGATTCATAATTTTTTTTTTACAGTGTTGTTAATATTGTAAACGAAGGTATTTGCCTGAAGCATTTGTGTTGTGAACTGATGCATTCAGAGGAGGTGGGGGGTCTACATTGGATTGTCATAGTAATTGTATCCCCCGAACAGAGATCGTAAGATACTATGGAGTTAGCCTCGTCGCGCTGCCGCGGAAAGGAAATCCCTGTAGGAAATCTCTCACAAGGAAATCTCTACGGCGGCTTTTCTTTACCATAATGGACCTTCATGATGAATTTGAAGATGATCGGAGAAGAAACGCAGCCAGTAGAGCACTTACAAGGAAATCTCTGCTATGTACAAAAACTCGTTACCATGGTAACGATGTCTCCGCCCACACTAAAATCAATAGGCAGCTTTGCTTTACCATAATGGACCTTCATGACAAATTTGAAGCTCATCGGAGAAGAAACGCAGCCAGTAGAGCACTCTCACAAGGACATCTCTGCTATGTACACAACCTCTTGTTACCATGGCAATGATGTCTACGCCCACACTAAAATCAATAGACGGCTTTGCTTTACCATAATGGACCTTCATGCCAGATTTGAAGATGATCGGAGAAGAAATGAAGCTGGTAGAGCGCTCACAAGGAAATTTCCGCGGCGCGACGAGGCCAAATCCGCAGTATCCTCCGAACTCTGTTTGGGGGATACAATAATATTCCTCGATCCGCCCTGACTGTGTGTGTGCACGCATGTGCGGGATGCGCTTGTGTGTTGGTTGGGGGTATTACTTACTCGTTAGCGCTTCTGCCACGTCATAACACATTTCTTCTATGGAGTGGAATCCGGTAAACATGTAGAATTGATATTCTAAACCATAAGGGCTGCTATAAGGATCACTGTTTCCACAGTTTGTTAGAGTCCAAATTGCGTTCATGATCTTTTTGGCTAGGGTTGAGCATTGATCGCCATTCTCGAGAATGCCGATAAAATTCCTGATGATAAGTTCGGCAATCCTTCTTCGCTCATCGAGATCGTCATCTACCAAGAGATATAATAATAATAATGAAAATATAACTTATAGTAATAATGGTAATGTCATGAATATACAGTGCGTATCAAAAAAAAGTTTACACTTTGAAAAAGCCCTGGGAATTAAAAAATATACAACATGTGGGTAATTTTTTCACATATAATCTTGGGTTTGGGTCTCATCTATCCAACGAAAGTAAAAGTTTTGTCAGAATGTTACACTTGAGTGAGCACTGTCCATTTTTGTAAAGCTCGCAGAAATCTGTTTGCGCAGAAATGCTCGTTTTAACGCTGTGTTAAGGGGA
Source organism: Lytechinus pictus (assembly GCF_037042905.1). Lineage (NCBI taxonomy): Eukaryota > Metazoa > Echinodermata > Echinoidea > Temnopleuroida > Toxopneustidae > Lytechinus > Lytechinus pictus. The sequence continues at coordinate 14,796,933 of NC_087263.1, read as the reverse complement.
AACGGCGAAATCAAACTTACCCTGCGAAACATTTCTCATACATTTCCCTTGCACTTTTAGTCAGTTGAAATAAGACGGATACATTCAAGCATTTTGTAAAAGTTTTGCCACCCAAATCGAAATTTCAGCGCTTAGTAAGCACATCCTTTACCCTTTTTGTGCCAGCTGGATCTGAACAAAAGTTTAAATCAGACATCTCCAGCATTATTTCACTCAGTTTTTATCATTGAAAGTGGGTTTACATTTCATTTTTCATTTAATACTTGTTTCTTCACACTTTTTCCAAGCTTGGCAATGATTAACAAAATGAAAATCAAGCTTAAGCCATTCCATGTAAATCATAGCTCAGTGTAAAGCAAATATCGTCACGATGGCCTCGGTGTGTGGGGGAGAGGGGTGGGTGAAATGCTCTCTTCGAAGTGTTTTGGGCAAGGAAACAAGTCAAAAAAGGTAAAAGATATCTTCAAATCAATTTCAATAGCTAAATTCTACGTGTTCTTCATGATTAAGGTCTACTTTTATTCGCATAATTATTTTAAAGTTCTGCGCAAATCATTTTTCACTAACTTTTCAAAAGTAAGTGGTGCTCACTCAAGCGGAAATATTTTTCGACAGTTATATCGTCATTTGATTAAATGGACATGTAAGAATGTTAAAATGTGGAAAAGTGTTCAGGATATTATGAAAATACTTACGTTTATTTTCTTATTTACGAGATAACTGGATATACTCATTTGATTTGCTTGTTCATTACGATGAACCAAGCACGCCGAATATACAGTACACAATTTTCCTGCGCGCGCGCTGCATCTCCCTATGAACGCACTATCCCAAGATCATCGCGCAATTTGGCGTCCATTTCCTCCCATGAGCCTGCACGCAAGACATGTTGCCACGCAAGGTGAGGGGTAGGTGGGAGGGTTCAAATGAGTATATCCAGTTATCTCGTAAATAAGAAAATAAACGTAAGTATTTTCATAATTTACTATCAATAACTGGGATATACTCATTTGATTTGCTAGACCAACACGGACTCAACGTGAAGGGAGGCATGTCTAGAATAAAAAGTGCGCAAAGAAGGGAGATTAAGACACAGGGGCCGCTGCCCTAAGAGCAGAGGAGGCAAATAAGGCCTCTCCCGAAGGAATGTCCTTTAGATAAAAGGATGTAAAAGAATTGGAAGAGCGCCAAAAGGCGGCTCTTAGAATGTCGTCCAAGGCGACGCCATTGAAGAGAGCCCAAGAAGTAGCGATACTACGAGTGTCATGGGCTCTCGGCCTAGTGTCTGAAAGGAGAGCATCATCACCAGCCGATTTGATCGCTTCAACGATCCAGCGGGAGATGGTGTCTCGTGACGCTGCCGCAAACGGCTCGCGCGACGTGACAAACAACTGGTCAGAGTTGCGAAGTGTCTTAGTTCTATCCAGGTACCATTTCAAGGCCCTGACCGGGCACCAGACTTTGTCCTCAGTAACCGAGGAAAGATCTGATAGGGGAGCTAGGAAGAACTCGATCGAACCAGAGGTGGCAGTCTGGTTCTTGGCAATAAAGGACGGTGTGGGAATCAAGCGGACTCCACGCCGTTCCCACCGGATGTGACCGGGGGAAGTAGTCAAAGCGTGAATAGAGCTGCGTCTTTGACCAGATGCTACAGCAATTAAGAAGGCAGTTTTGATAGACAAATCATGCAAGGAGCTCTTTGCTAGAGGTTCAAACGGAGGCTTAGCCAGAGAGTTAAGCACAGCCGGAAGACTCCAGGAAGGAGTCAGTCTTTTCTTCGGCGGTCGCTTTAAGAAAAACGCTCTCATCAGTCTAGAGAGTAGACTGGAATTTGAGACGTTAGAGCCATCTGGGAATCCGGAATGAAACGCAGCAATAGCCGACCGGAAACCCCTGATGGTGGAAAGCGAACGACCGATGTCGAAAAGGTGAACAAAGAAATCCGCGATCGCGGCAAGAGAGGCGTTGCGAGGGTCAACAGACCGCGCAGTGCACCAATCTGCAAATCGGCCCAGCCGAGAATTGTAAAGGTCAAGAGTCGAGTTTCTGCGACTCTGTATTACCAATTGAGAGGCACGATCAGAAAGGCCTAGAGCTTTCGCGTCTTGCCCGATAACAGCCATGCGGTTAAGTGGAGGACCGCTGGCCGAGGATGCGTGATCCCCGACAGAGGTTGAGATACTATGTCTGATCTCAGAGGAAGTGTGAGCGGGTCCCCCTCCAACAGTTCGAGGAGTTGCGGGAACCAGTGCCTCCTTGGCCAATTGGGGGCCACTAGAAGAAGCCAAGCTTGATCTTCCTTCACTTTCCTCAATACCTGCGGTATTAGGTGGAACGGAGGAAACGCATAACACCTCCGATCCCCCCAATGAATGGAGAATGCATCCAGGGAAGTTGCTTCTGTTTCGTTGACACGAGAGCAGAACATCGGCAGCTTCCGGTTGAGAGCCGTGGCAAACAAGTCTATTTCCAGGGGTCCCCAGTGGACTTGGATAGACTGAAATATCTCCGGGTGGAGCGACCATTCGGATGGTAGGCACCGGCCCCGGGACAGAAAATCGGCTATCAGGTTGTCGCTGCCTGGTATATACGAGGCAACTGGAACGATCTTCGCACGGTGGCACCACTCCCAGAGCTCCGCAGCTAGGGCGTTGAGAGAGCTTGATCGGGTGCCGCCTTGGCGATTGATGTACGCTGCAACTGACTTGTTGTCTGTGCGAATCAAAACCGTTCGATCGACTAACCTGTGTCGGAAATGCTGAAGGGAATTGATGACAGCCCTCATCTCCAACACATTGATATGAGGTAAGGTGCGTTGAGGTAACCAGACCCCCGAGACCATCTCCCCCGCACAATGGCCGCCCCATCCCGTAAGCGACGCATCTGTGGTCAGAGCGGCTGATGGGAGGGGAGTGCGAAAGGGTTTGCCCCTCGCTACAAAGGACGTATGTGTCCAGGCGGCCAAGCTGAGACGGATCTCCCGTGATAAGGGGATCCGAAGAAGCAGAGAGTCTACGCTCGGTCTGTAATAGTACAGGAGGTATCTCTGAAAGGGTCTCATAAGCAGGCGACAATCTTGTAGAATGTCGACAAGGCTTGCCATGAACCCGAGTAATCTCAGCCACGTGCGAGCCTTCACGAAGCTTCGCTCTCTGAGAGAGCGGGCCAGAGCGACGATTGCCCGAACTCTGTCGGGGCTTGGCCGAGCGATCTGGTTTGGCAAGTCTAGAACCGCGCCCAAGTATGTGGGTACGCGGGAAGGTGACAGGTCCGATTTCTCCCAGTTGACTACGAATCCCAACTCCTGGGTGATCCGCAGGAGGAGGGACAAGTGGGACAGAAGTCTGGCCTTTGAACTTGCAACCAACAGCCAATCGTCTAGATAAACGAAGAGTCTGAGCCCCCGTTCTCTTAGGTGGGCGGCCACTGCTGTGACCACCCGGGTGAAGACCCTGGGTGCCGGGCGTAAGCCGAAGGGCATTGCCCGGTACCTGTAAGTCGCTCCGTTGAAGCGAAAACCCAATAGGTCCCGTGATGCGGGATGAATTGGAATATGGAAGTAGGCGTCCCTGAGATCTAGGGAGGCGGCCCAATCCGATGCCTGCAGAGACGGCAGAATGGATGCTAGTGTTTCCATTCTGAAATGGTCTGGCTGGATGAATTCGTTGATTCTTTTCATGTTCAGAATCATCCGTAATTTTCCCGAGCGCTTGGGAATGACGAAGATAGGAGAGAGACAGAGATGTGGACTGTCCGGCACTCTCTCTATCGCCTCCTTCTCCAGCAGCACGTCGATTTCTGCTTTGATATGCTGCTGATGAAGAAGGGAAACGGTCGGCGGTGCGGATCGAATCACGCCGTGCGGGAGGGCCTCTATATCGATATGAAAGCCATCTCGCACGACGGATAAGATAAAAGCGTCGTCCGTTATTCCCTCCCATGCAGGGAGGAAATAACGGAGACGACCGCCGACCGGAACCAGCGCTCGGGGAAACCCGTCAAAGAGGCTGATTGGGCCTAGCCGGAGCCTTGGAGGCTGGCCGGCCACCCCTACCCCTACCCCTACCCCTACCACCACGTGAGGAACTCACCGGAGGTCTAGTGCGAGCTCTGTGATTAGGCGGAGCGTGTGCACGGGGTTGGGGTGGAGTCACCACGGGGCGAGAAGAAGGTCGAGCCTTGGCGGTCGATTTCTTCGTCGGTGGAGCCGTCGGGCGCGAGGCCTTGAGCTCTTTGAGAAGCTCCGAGGCCTGTTTGCGTCCTTCGATCTCTTCTTTTAGAAGAGAGGCCACCTCGCCCCCGAACAAATGTTTGTTCGATTGGGGAACGCCTGGGAGGAACTCAAGCAAGTCCTTGGACGCGATGCCCAGTCTGTTAAGGACGTGAGTTCTGCGCGAGTTGGATGCAGTAGTGGCTGTAGTAGCTAGCTGCATCCAGAGCTCGCCTACCAAGGACAAAAGTGCCTCATCAAGAAGGACACTGTCGTTGGCTGACACTTCCAGTTCAGAGGACTGTGCTCGCAAGCCGAGCAAGGCCCCGAGGAAGGCTGTGAGTCTGAGGGCTGAACGAGTCAAGGCCTCATATCTAACATCCGCTTTCTCCACAGTAGCAAAGTGATTGGAAGAGAAGCGTGTCCCCAAACGTGCCCCGATGCGGTTAAGCTGGGGAGAAAACGTTTTGGGAGCGAAAAACGCCTCGGTATCCTCCTTGGAGAAGGCAAAACCCTTTCCGAAGGCTACCGGCTTCCTTCCCTGGGCGGCAGGCACGCTAGCCTGTGCGGCCGCCCTTTCGTATGCAGCCTTAAAGTCATTAGTGAGCGGAATACCCTGTGGGGTTTTCCGAGGCTGTGGGAAGAAGAGAGAGTCCAAATCTCCCTCTACCGGCTCGTCTGGAGGGTAGATATGTGGGAGATATTTATGGAGGATCTCTGTGGCGTCCTGAGCCCTACTGCCCGCCGGTTGGGGGGCTGGGCTACCCGGAGGATCGGGATTGAACTCGTCCTCTGATAGGGCTTGTTCCGCCTCTAGAGGGGGGGAACCGACCCAAGTCTCCTCGCCGGGCGGAGCCCCGAGGGTAGCAGGCGCCCGTGAAAAGCTCGGGCGGAGTGTGCCATGGTCGGACTCACGGGGGAGAAACCCCGAGGTCGGCCGAGCCTGAGAACTCACGAGCGTAGCCTGAGTGGGTTCGAGAGCCGGTGACTCGTTAGAATCGCTTGCGGTGTCTCGAGGTGTCGGATGGCCGGTGTCCGCTTGTGGAGCAGACGAGCCCGGGGGTAGCAACCCACAGTGGACAAAGGCGCTCTGGAGCAACATCATAAGTTGCGAGGCCTGGCCATCCGTAGAAGAGTTTGAAGCCGGGCCGCCCGATGGAACGGGGCTTACGGCCGCGGATTTCTTCTTCTTCTTTTTCTTCTTCTTCGGTGGCTCCGGTGGAGGCACAGAAGAAGGGGCAGGAGGCTGTGCGGATTTTGATCTCTTCGTCTTAGCTCTCCCACGGGGAGCGCTCGTTGACCGAGAAGAACGATCCGCAGAATCTGACGGAGTCAGGTTAAATCTAGAGTCCGACGGGGTCGGGCTATGCTGTCTCCTGCGACTAGGGGCTGATAGCCCTTTGCCGATGCTCCCTTGGGGAGTCTGAAACGGCATCGAGCCTAGTCTCTTGTGCCGGGCGGAGAGGCTGCTCTCCCCCCGGTCTTTAGGTGACCCGATAGCCGGTGGGTCCGGTAGCCCTAGAGAAGTCGTCGTTTTCTGAGCTAGTACGACGCTCCCCGAAAATGGTTCAGGCTCCGGCGCGGAGACCTGGGCTATCACTTTGCGGGCACGTGGTCGCGGATCCACGGTTCCACCCTTCTTAATTGGAGGACGTGGACGCGCATCCACGGCTCCACCCCCATGGGCACGTGGACTCGGATCCACGGTTCCACCCTTCTTAGAACCCACGAGGGAACTTTCTCCGTTTCCACTTTCTACATTACCGCTGATGGGGAATAAAACCCCAGTGTTGGACACCTGTTCAGCGGCCATTTCGAGCTCTTCTAGGGAGGAATCCGAGAAGCTCATGCTCATGTAGATGAAAATCTAATAGCAAGTAGAAAGAGAGAAAAAAGGGAAACAGAGAAGATGGGGGTAGGGGGGTTGAAAAAACCCCAACCCCAGAAGTCAAGGGACTTCAAAAAACGAACAGTGAGAATTACAATAATATAATATCTCTAACGGGTAAGTACACGCAGTACTATCCCAGTAAAAGGGAACAGTAATAATTAGAGAATTATTATGAGAAACTCCTCCCTATAAATATATAATTATAATTGTTCGTATAAGAAAACACAACAAGAAGACTGCTTCTGCTAAGTTCCTAAGGAAAAAGGGAAGAAGCACCTAAAGAAGAAAACACAAAGTTTTTTTTTTTTTTTTGTTGTGTGAACACCTGCTAAAAAAAAAATTTTTTTTTTTTGAAGGTGAAGGATGGGATCAGCTGAGAGAAAAAAACAAAGTTTGTTTCTTTTTTTTTTTTTTTTTTGACAAGAGGTCGAAAAAAAAATTATTTAAGTATCCGGAACCGGAAGCTGATCTGAAAAAAGGAAAGAAGAAACTGAAGTTTGCTTTCCTGAAAAAAGGAAGACCAGAACAAAATTAGCGAGGTGGAAAAGCTAACAAGAACGGCTTCCTAAAAGAGTAAAATTCTTGTGAAGGAAAAAAACCTTTCAAGACAAAGTCTAAGGAAAGAATTTTTTTTTTTTTTTTTTTAATTAAATAATTAATTAATTAATAATTAATTAATTAATTAAATAATTAATTAATTAATTCAAGAATTAATAGAATCACAAGAACAAAGGATACAATAGTTGATTGAAACAAAGGAGACAATCAACTAACTCGAGACAAGAACAATAGTAGTTGAAACGAGAATAGAAAACGACGCTCCTGAACGTCCGACAGAACCTATCTGTGGAAGAGAAATAAATTCAAGGAAATTCAAGACGGATGCAAAGAAGCGAGAAGTCAGAGAATTAAAATGAATTTATAAGGAAGAGGAGCATGAAACTCAACGCCCGCGACACGCAGGAAGGCGCGGAGCTGCGGGGTGGGGATGCGAAGCAACCCGCCTGCGAGAAAACGTATCTTATGTTTTAGACTCACAAGAAAGCAGAACAAAATACGTGAAAATAATATCACGGAGAGCTCCGCGCGATGGGATATGCTTAAAACAACCTTAAAAGGAAAAATAAGATTGAAATAAGGGATAAATGCACTCGTATAAAACCAAAATGTAAAACAAGTTTGCGTTTTTTTGAGAGTGTACTTAGCTTTACGTCTGCACTCGACGGCTGGCGAAAGTAAAAGAGGAAATGGACGCCAAATTGCGCGATGATCTTGGGATAGTGCGTTCATAGGGAGATGCAGCGCGCGCGCAGGAAAATTGTGTACTGTATATTCGGCGTGCTTGGTTCATCGTAATGAACAAGCAAATCAAATGAGTATATCCCAGTTATTGATAGTAAATTACAAATGTATAATTTTACAGGATTTTTTCAAAGTGTAAACTTTTTCTTGATACGCACTGAATATTTAAGAAAGGCGCAATGCATTACACAAAAATAATGTTACTCCGGTTTCGACCCGGACATACCGTAGGTTATATTTGCAGTCCTCCACAATTACCCAATACTAGAACGACAAGAACGGAATATGGGGGATGGGGGAACGGTGAGCACCTACCTTGAACAGTTTGGTTGATATCATGACACAGTTCGTCAAAGTTACTGTACCCAACTGCATCACTTCCTGCATCAACAAGTCCCAGGATGACCCGATAGGTTTGAGATGAGGAGTTCAATCCGACGGCTTCGAAAAAGGAATCCCACGTTTGACACACTTCCGGTAGAAGACGCACGATTAGTTCGGCTGCAAAATCAGTAATGACCTGCTTCGGGGAAGGCCTGATGAAATTCTCAGTGACGTCGGTGCAGATTGTGTTGATTGTAGATACGTTCTGGATGATCATTAGGATGTCGATACCATATAGGTCTCGGGTGGTGTTCAACAGGTTTTCTAAAATACCGAAGGGACTTTCCAGTGAAGATTCGTCCGGTGCTTGCCTGCGATATCTTCCTTCATCTTGGCCATCGTTTCCGAACATGCCAGTGACCGTGTCAATTATGTCATTACACCAGCGTTCCCCGTTGAATTCACTCACACTTTTGACGCGTGTGACATTATCACAGAAGACACCCCAGTATAAACTTGACTGATCTACCTCATCTATCATCGAACCGATCACCGGGAGTACACCCTCACAGGCAAAGGTCATCGCTTCGAAGACAGAGTTCTGCTGCCAGAGCCTACCAGCAGCCTCGATTAGGAATTGGACGGTGAAGCCAGAATGTGGAACGAGTTCTCCTGGCTGGTTAGACGTATAATGTTCATCATATTCGCTGCTCGGTGCTGGGGCCACGTATGTGTAATTGTCATGATACTGCCCAGTTACCGTAGTAACTAGGCAAATTACCGAGAGAAGGACTATCAATGCCTTCATGACGATGGGCGGTTTGAAGAGATGAACAACAATTGTAGTGTTCTAGAGATTTCTTTTGCAGGTCTCTGAAGAATTAAAGCTTAGATTTCCTGTGGAAGAAAAAAATGAAATAAATTACGCTTCTGAGTGACATTCAGTAAGGGTGTCTTTTTTATTTCCACATACTTTTTCACTAATATATTGCTGTATTACCTATTCTAATTATACGCCAATTTTCGGATTATGAGAGAATCAAATGAATAATTAGTACAGTTTTTAATAAATGCACTGCACCATAATATACATGCAGAATAGTGGAAAACATTGTAAATCGCTGACTGAAAATTAAAAATTATAGAATATATAACCTACAGAAGCAACTTACGCATTCAGAAGCGTGTTCATAATTCCACTTTTTGATAAATTATACTTTGAATTATGGTTAGTGTTCAATAAAACGTCAATTTTGCGCGCGCTTTGCTCACCAGAAATGTTCACCTCGTTGTCGCTCTAGCGTCTCGAGGGGCGCCATTGGCAAGAGGGCACTGTTCACATCTACAGTAGATGACATGGGGAAGGGAGTCGCAAAGATTCAAGTGTGACTTAAGCCCCTTTTACAAATAGTGGTGCGACTGCTTACAACCGTTGCGATTCTGTGCAACATATATTGTTACCAAATGATTGCAAACGATCGTACGAGCAATTGTGAAAGCACTTTAAGAGGGTGTTGCAAGAAAATATTTGCGATCAATTGCAAATATTATGTTGCCATTTCACAACTGATAGATCAACGTTAGCTGTAGCAAATCAGATTAAACTTTTGTTTCAAGGAGCAGATGAACAGTCAATCACTAATTTGCAATTGACTCCAAGACATATGATTGATTTAGGGACCGAAAATAGACTTGCAACTGATCGCAATATTCTTGCAACACCCCATTAGAGTCGCTCTTAAAATTCAAGTTGCGTGCGGTATGAAAGACATCACGCATTGATCAAATCGGTTCCACGACCTCTGCTCCGCGACAATAGCTCCTCTCTAAATGCCACACACGACCAGCTAAACCCTGGTTTGACACTATACCCCACTCTTAACCTAACATAAAACCATATTGCAACCCTAACCCTGCATCGCAGGAGCAAATGTCGTGTCACCGTCAAATCATGCCAAGAAGATTGCTCGTTACATAATCATGTCAAGTGCGCGCAGACATTTAAGCATGACTCTTGAGTCTCACTCAACTATTTATAAAGCATATATACCATCTATAATTATTGTATACTGGGTTTCGTAGAGTTACATAAACGTTCGCAATAAAGTGACTCCATTTGCTTTATACAGAAGCTTTAAAGGGTCATCTACATTTAATTAGTGAGGTTCCACCTTGCCATGTCGACATTATATAGCCGTATGGCTTCCTGTCGACGCGTTGTCGTAATAGCCCTAATGTCTAAATAGCCAGATACGTTTTCTTGCCACTTGTCGTCTTCTAAAAGAATTGTACGTCGACATGGCCGTATAAATTGCCAGAAATTGGCAAGATAACGTAACTCAGCATGCTTGTAACTATTCAGATTGAAGTCGACATGGTAAGAAAACGAGTCTCGCTGTGTCAAATGATAAACAAGGCCCTCGGAACGATTTTTTGACTGGGAGTGCTGATGTTAATTTTACAAGCAAAAACAAGTTTCACTCCAAAATGAAGGTATTTTTCGTCCCGAGAATTTGACAAGCAAAAAAAAAGGGTTTCACTTATAAATATTGGTAATTTTTGTCCCGAGAAAATATGACAAGCAAAAAAAAATAGATTTTGTCCTTTTTGTCAAACCTTCTAGAATTCCTAGAGGTGCAGGTGCTGCCTATGATTCACGAAGCAACCCCAAGGAAAATCCTGGGGATGCTACAGCACCCCCGCTTCCCAGGGCCATGATGATAAGGCTATTAAATTGACAATTCAATTATAAAATATCTCGTCACGTCGAAATATTAAGGCTATTCATTCGATGAAACAGGTTGAATATCTCGGCAAGTCGACATAACAAGGCTATTGTACACGCACCGAGTGTGATCTAAAAAAGTGTTTAAAGGGGCTTTCACAATCGCTCTTGCGATCCTCTGCGATCATTTGGTCACAATATTTGTTGCACACAATCGCAACGGTTGTAAGCAGTCACACCACCAACTGTGAAAGGGCTTTACGGGACCGTGCGACTATCTTTTCACACATGTAACCAGTATGATCAATGAAATGTAACGCCTTCCCCGGCCGTGCGCACAATCTAGACCTCCCGATTCTCTCTCTTTTTCGTGCACCCTATTGTTCGTTTTGTTTGTTTCACTGTTGCTTTCATTTCATTTTGATTTTGATGATTAATTGTGATGGGAATGTTATCTGTTTGGATGAGAAAATAGTGCGTAGAGGAGATATCGTTTAAAAATATCAATAACGTACTAACATTAATTCAAATATTTGCGCGCGTGGGCGTCGGGTATGTGGTTGTGGATATCAGTCCTGGTGGGTTTGCGGATCATGTGAGGGTGCGTGTTTGCGAAAGAAACATACAGAAACTTATACAGGAATTGTAAAAAAAATGAGAGCATTAAGAGACTTTGCTATTGAATATGCCTTTTCTTTTTCATTGAACTTTAAAATGTAAAGTGGTGAGAGTCATTAGGTCTTATGGGGGAGCGAAAGTGTAATTAATTGTATGAATACTGTTATCTTCGTAATACGGACACATTTTAAGGGCAAATGCCACCTACCTTCCAAAAAGAAAAATGTAGGAAATAGTAAGCCCTATATTATGTTACAGAGGGAGATAATGTCTACCAAAGATAAAGGACATGAATAGGACTAAAGGTGAAAGGAGAGTGTGCTTTTCAAGCTCAATAAAAAAATCTCAAAATTCATTTTGTGCGACTTATTACTGTATTTGGGATGGCGGGTAACATTCTCCATCCTTTTTTTATCACCCAAATGGAATTGAACGATGTGTGATGGAGGATGTGTGTGTGTGTGAGGGTGAGTGTGTGTGCATGTCTTTTTTATCGCCCAAGTGGAATTGAATGATGTGTGAGGGTGTGTGTGTGTGTGAGAGAGAGAGAGAGAGAAAGCGAGTGTGTCTTTTAAATCGCCCAAATGGAATTGAACGATGTGTGAGGGAGGGTTTGTGTGTGAGAGGGGAGAGAATGAGGGTGAGTGTGTGTACGTGTATTTTTTATCGCCCAAATGGAATTGAATGTGTGAGGGTGTGTGTGAGGGTGAGAGAGAGAATGTGAGGTGTGTGCGTTTGAGTGAGGGTGGGGTAGAGAAACGATGGACAGAGGAGAGGCCTAAAAAGTAGGATGTGTGTGTGTTTTAACATTGTGTATCAAGTTATAGTATGATGCAGGGGCGGATCCAGGATTTTGCAAAAGGGGGGCACATTTCCGAGGAATTCAACAAGAGAAAAAAAATCAAGATGATTTTATCCCGCATAACATTTGACAAGCACATTTTTTTTTAAATATAAAAACAGGTCCTCACGTCTGTATGAACAACATATTCCCACTAAGAGTATTTGCTGTGACGCTCAAAGGGGGGGGGGGCACACTAGTGTTTGAACGATATTTTTACATTATTGACTTTGACTCTCAAGGGGAGGACCCGCAAACCGCCACTGGTATGATGTGTGTGTTTTAACAGACTTGCATCAGTCAGATCTGATTATTTATGTCTGGGATAATTTAACGTCGACATCTGAAAGTCGTAGCCAGGGCTCCAACCCCGAACCTCGGCATGAATTTGTAACCCCCCCCCCCTTCCCCACTGTACCATGGATCAGGATCACGGACGCGAACCAAAACGCCAAAATGTGTGTGTCAGAGAGAGAGAGAGAAAGAGAGAGAGAGAGAGTAACGGTTCACGGTGCAAGAGAGATTTCAAAAGAGGGATATAAATCCATTGAACTCCTATAGGATGATAATAATAATGACCTCGAGGAACGCGCTGATCAATTAATTCGGACGGAATGTTTATACCCGTCCCCATGACAACGATCATATTGCAAACCAGGCTTACAAACATAAATGGGTGACATTTTCATCAGATATCAAATAGGGACACGACGCACGACGGGCTTCGGTGGCTATGGCTTTATATACAGCGTGTCTCTAAAAAAAGTAAACCCAACTTCAATGGAAAATTTTCAGAAAACTAAAAAATATTTACACATTATTTTTTCATGGTTAGATAGTCCAATAAGTCCTCTGTCCAATTATATCATTTAGGTTATCTAACTCTTATGCATGACTGAGCATGATTCAACTTAGTGAACTGGTGTCAAATCATCACTGTGGCAAGTTATTTCTTGTTATTGTCATGCATTCAAGGCCTATTTGAAGTTAAATGTTTGTCACATGTTAGGCCTATGATTAAATCATCACTGTGGCAAGTTATTTCTTGCTATTGTCATGCATTCAAGGCCTATTTGAAGTTAAATTTTGGTCACATGTTAGGCCTATAATTTCATAACAACTTCAGCAAAGGTTGTTCCTAACACAGGCACACTTCACATGCTTTCCAAATATGGTACAGTTGACAATTGAGCAGAGAGTATTCCTGGTAACTCAATACCAGGAAACAAGAAGTTTCGTGGAAGTTTAAGAGGCTTTTCGGGTGCAGTTCCCCGAGAGGCAGCCTCCAACAAAAGGGCCATCTGGTACAATGTGAGAAAGTATGCTGATAACGGAACCACTGAGTTTAACTTCAAATAGGCCTTGAATGCATGAAAATAACAAGAAATAACTTGCCACAGTGATGATTTGACACCAGTTCACTAAGTTGAATCATGCTCAGTCATGCATGAGAGTTAGATAACCTAAGTGATGTAATTGGACAGAAGACTTATTGGACTATCTAACCATGAAAAAATAATGTGTAAATATTTTTTAGTTTTCAGAAAATTTGCCGTTGAAGTTGGGTTTACTTTTTTTTAGAGACACACTGTAGAGTAAAATAACTCGGAATGGATGAATACACGTTCCAAAGCCATGAGCTTTTTTCTAAATGTAATTGATTTAATTAATTAGTGTCTCTAGATATATTTACTTTAGATGCCTCTAATTAATATATAACCATTATATTTGTTATACAGATTCTAGATTTTTCCATTTTAATTAAACGGGTACTCCAATTTAGAAATTATATGATTTGACCATTACTTTTTAAAGGAAAACCGGACAAACAAAACAATTGAAATTTCCACAAATTTGGACAGGTATTTGTTAACAATGTTATAAGATATTAAATAATTACATTGTTACAGTGAAACAGTTCAATGCAGGTCTTCATAAATATGCAGTGAGCAGGCTGACGTCATATCGCAACTTATCTTTATGTATGCTATCGTACGAAATCATGTTTATTTCAAATGAACCACCAACAATTACCCACCAAAATGAACATTGGATTGACGAATTGCCGCAACCTATTCTGTTACAAGGAAAACACATCATACACATAAGAAAATATGACATACTTATGATATCATGTTATAAGTGGGGAGATGACGTCATCAGACAATCTATGCATATTCATTATGGTATGCATAACACTGTTTTCACAAAATATTACTAAACTTTAAAATGAAATAAGTTCGTTATCAGATCCTGATTGAATCTTCAGTGTAGGCCTATATTGTGCATTTTCATCAATGTGATTTTTCACTTGAAGTTTTTATAGTATGTATTTTTTCTTGATTGTTTATACACTGTGTATTGAATACAAAAAACTTTCAATCCAACCAACTCCTGGCATGCTAGAAGTTGCAGCAATGTCTCTATTATGTATTCATATTATGCAACTGCCCCTTTAATTCTGCCTCGGTATTAAATACTTATTCACGTCTTTACCCCTTAAGATGCTGTAAGAGGGACACACACGCACCACCCGCACACTGCACCTAGCACACTGTATATAGTGCACCAAGAATACCACCACAGGATCACCACATCACCTGAAGCACTGACAGCACCTGACACAGCACAACCCTCTCCAGGACAGCGTGTACGCTTTTGGGAGAGTACTTCTTCAAGATTCAAGTATATGTAAACAAAAACTTTGGGGTAAAGAAATTTTCATTACATGACAGTAATATTTCTTTCAAAATCAACTTTTCATTTTTTTATCATACTTAATTTCTGATTGAATTGAAATATTCATGATCCATCTTTGGGGGAATGGGAAAAAATATGTTTGCAAGATCATATCTAGGCAGTATATGAAGGGAAATGCATTGAACTACAGTGTATGTCACATAATTTCCTGACGATGGACGATCGAGAAACGTATGGCAAGCAAATCAAAATTATATTTCTGGGTATCATCAATAACTGCCATTTGTACAATAACAAAACGTTTTTTCATACCAAGAAGTAGAATTAAGTGATGATTCGGCTCGCCATAAGTATGTCGGTATACACTTGGGTAAGCCGACATGAGTATGACAAGCCAATTTAAAGCATAAATATTTTTATAAGAAGTAGAAATAAATGGTGATGCATGCAGCCTGCCATATAGGTATTTATCCCGTTTGTATATAACTATGATGCAACTGCCCCTTTAATTCTGCCTCGGTATTAAATACTTATTCACGTCTTTACCCTGCTCGAAAAAAAATATTGCAAAAATATTTTTAAAATACCCCCCATATCACCCTGATAATATATTTCTAGGGTATTTTGGTAAAAAACAAACAATAAAGATACCTTAAAATATTATTTTTCAAAATAAATTTTTTCGTACGTTTTTGAAACGCCGAATACTGTATGTTAAAAAAATATTTTTAGAGTATTTATGTCACGTCCAATAAAATGAATTTTTGCCACCAAAACTACTATAAAAAAAAGTTTTTAGCTACGCTTCCTGACTTTTGATAATTTTGGGCGCGATGCCTGCATGGATATAGCATGTAATTTAAAGACTATAAAATATATTTCTTAATTGTTCTACATCTTACAGAGAAAATACTATAAAAATATATTTTTCTTTTTTTATATAGCTCATATTATGTTGATTTAATTTTTGGGGTATTTTTCCCAAAAGACCCTAAAAATATACTACTTTTAGAGTATTTTTCAGATAAATATTCTAAAAAATATGCAGATTTACAAAATATACCCAGGAAATATCAGAAAAATATGAAAAAAATATTTTTCCGTTGGCAAAAACGACTAGGGTGTACCCTACTGGAAAGAACACACTGTGTCCATAGCGTTAACATGTTATTCACACTGATGAAATTATCAAATTTAAGAGTGAAGATCGTTTTACACTGTGGAAACCTCGCCATAGTAACTATTCACAGTGAACGTGATTCACTCTGGTAAAGTGCTCAAATTTAAACAGTGTGAAGGTGATGGGACAAGGTGATCTTTCCAGGACGGTTACTTTAAAGATGTTCAAGTTTAATGGAGAAACGCCCCTCCAGCCCCTAAAAAGCGTCGGATATGTCTTAAGTTAAAACAGCGTAGTCTTACATCGTCTGGGCGTGGATGAATACATTCAATTAAATTCAATATCGGTTTATTGAATGAGCAATAAACATATGGCATGATGTAGACTAATAATGCAAACTGTGATTTACATTCACAGATTCCACATTTATTCTAAATCATTATACATTCAAAATATTATAGGCCTAAAGTTTACATCATCAAGATAATTGGTTGAGACATTAATACATGTAGATATTTATGTATGTATATACATGTATATACATATATATTTATATAAGTAAGATTTAATTCAATAAAAAAAAAGCTCGAGAGTGGAATTAAGATTAAGATTCTGGATTTTGAAGAAAAAAAATGAACTGAGCATGCATGCATGTATATATATATATATATATATATATATATATATATATATATATACAGTGCGTCCCAGAAAAAACGAAACCGAGATTTAGAGATGATTTATCATAACTTAATCATAAATACAATATACAAATGACCTACCAATGTAAAGCTTAGAATCTCTTCTTTCATCTGATATAACTTAGATTATACCCCATTCACGCATGAGTGGGCAAAAACAATTTGAAGAAAGGATACCAAAAAGTCATTTGGCGGGGGGTATCTGAATTTCAAAAGGAAAATCACATGCCTAAAGAGTTCAATATCTGCTCTTTTGTTTGATACCTTAATCACAGAAAATGGTTAAAGAAGTAAAAAAGTTATGATCTCTCGAAACAATGCTTGTATTTCAATAATTTCATTAAATAAACGTGTTTTCACTGGTTTCCCACAGAAGCTATCGCACGGTAACAAAAGACTTAATGCATGGCTTATCGTCAACAAAACGGAGTGTCGAGTGAGTTTGAACGCTAGCCTGTAAAACCTCTTCATTTTATGAAATTATTGAAATTCAAGCCTTATTTCAAATAACCAGAACTTTGTTATTTCTTGACCATTTTCTGTAATTGAGGTATCAAATTAAAGAGCAGATGTTGAACGTTTTAAAAATGTGGTTTTCTTTGTAAAACCCAGATACGGCCCGCCAAGTGACTTTTTGGTATCCCCTTTTCAAATTGTTTTTGCTCACTCATGCGTGAATGAGAAATAATCTAATTAATTTCAGATGAAAGAGGAGATTGTAAGCTTTAAAATGGTAGGTAATTTGTCTATTGTATTTGTGATTAAGTTATGATAATTCATCGCTAAATCTCGGTTTCGTTTTTTCTGGGACGCACTGTATATATATATATATATGTGTGTGAGGGTGTGTGTGTGTGTGTGTTTGTGTGAGGGTGTGCGTGTGTGTGTGTGACAGAGCCTTCACGATTGGCTTAATGCTAGGCAACCATGCATCGCCGGTATTTACTCAATACAACGAGAAATATATGAGAGCGGATGGGAAAAATGTCAAATAACACCTGCTCCCCACTAGATTGTAGATATTGACTATTCATTGACAACAAACTAAATAATGTACATTTGCGAATAAATGGCGAGGTTCTAATATATACCAGACTTTTTTTCCAGAGTCCGTGCGTCTAATTATAAGACCATTACAGGGAAGTTAGATCTAAATATTCCCTTATCAACAAAAGTGTTGATGCGACTGGGGCATGCTATTGAGGAACTCAGGTACTAAATTCTCATGTACACTTCGAAATTGGAGGAAATGGTATATTCAAAACAAAATGAATGACGA
Source organism: Lytechinus pictus (assembly GCF_037042905.1). Lineage (NCBI taxonomy): Eukaryota > Metazoa > Echinodermata > Echinoidea > Temnopleuroida > Toxopneustidae > Lytechinus > Lytechinus pictus. The sequence continues at coordinate 14,779,222 of NC_087263.1, read as the reverse complement.
GATAAACGAGATGGTATCATAAAAATTGGTATTCAATATATTCCATTTCGTCGCTATCGTGCACCTTGTCAAATTATCATATGCAATATTGACTTTAACTTGGCAATATTGACTTTAACTTGGCAATATACATGCCAAATTGTTTCATTAGTATGATCACTGCATGCTATATACTTATTTTATGCTTTCGATTATGAGCTCACATTTTTAGTCTTCAGACATTTTGATGAGTATATTTTAATGAAACCGAATTAATTTCGAATTTGAATTCAAATATGTAAAATTATACATTACAACTAGAAAGTAAAAAAAATAACCAATAATCCTTTCCTCTCTTTTAAGCTTGTTGAATGGTAAAACGATATAGACATACCAAGTCATGTTAAATGGAAAGATTGATAATTTGAATACATGATGTCGTAGATGGCATGTAGATTGTATATCATTTGTTGCAAAAAATATATGAAACACTATTTCAGACTTATTGTTAATTACACAGTGAACACAATTTGTTCTTTCAATAAAGATCTTGCGATATTTCAGATAATTATAAATACGAAATGTTTATTACGTTGAAGAGCATGCAGTTGATGATATTGTGCAGATTTGTTATCCATGTAACGTGACAACATTGATTTGGAGTAGTCTGACTGATTAAATATAATATCATCATGATCACATTTTGGAAAATATTTCTTTTTAGGTTTTACTGAAAAAAGAAATCGAAACGATGCTTTTAACCATATAATTATCTGGACCAAACAGCAATCATATTTCTCCCAATACAATGATATTACACATGAATAATTACACAAATCATTTGAAATTAATAACAAAATGGTTAAATCTTGAGAGAACATTTATCGTTAAGTATGGTCACGGAACATTTTTTTTTCCTCAGTTAATATGCAGATTTATGTATAATCTAGGTTCTGTATATACAGCAGGATTATTATCATAACAATGTTACGATTTTGGTAAACGTCTACCCATCGTTGTTCATTAATTACTAATGAACGATTGTAAAATTTAAGAAAAATTACAAAAGGGCAGGCTTAAATTCTCTTCAATTTCTTGCCCCTTGTCTTTGGTATAAACTCCCTGCATATATATATATATATATATATATATAATTTATGGCCGAGAAAAAAGAGAAAATTAAGGAAATGTGTAAAGTACGATACTCTTTTCTAAATAACGTGTCAAAATTTGTTTTTTGTATAAAAAGGTCTTTTATTTGCTCGCTCGGGTTGCTCGCAACTCTTCGGAAATTTCTCAGCTCGCGCCATGTTTGGCCCCTCAAGATTCGGCTCATTGGGCTATCGACATCAATATAGGCCTAATTAGAAATGTAAACTGACGAAATAAAAATGATGTATTTCGAGCACAGCATCTCATAGAACAGTCAAGAATAAATGAAAAATGTATCTCTAAATCAATTCCGAATTATTATGTTTCACTTTCTGAAATGTCACAACTGAAAAAGTATCCTTGTCTTTAAAATAATAAAGATAATTTTAGATACGACTACAATGTGCCACTACAAATCCACTATGAAGGGTGCTTTTGGCGCAAAATCTTATGCTGACAAATATTCGCGCAAGTTTTAATGATATACTTTCAAGTTTGCATAATGTACAATCACCACCTGAACATAAAAGATGCCACAATGAACGTTATGACATAAATCGAACATGTCTTACCTTTTAACATGGGTCGCACATCCTCTCCTCTCGCAGAACGGTGCAACAAATGAACGGCGTAGTGCAGTGCGATATGATTGGCGACATGCAATATTGACATGCATTAATCGTTTCATCGTGCTTTGATTACATTGGCTCTATCACGTGACAAGCACAATTAAGTTAAATGCCATTGGATCGTGTAGTGGTAGAGTAATGGGACAAAAATGCCTTGGTCCATTAATTAATTCAAAGTGCATGTTTTTAAGGATGATGCTATTAAAGGTTTAAAACAATATGTTGGCCATTGCGGTAGGCGTGAAGTACAATGCACACCCCAGCATGGACATGATGGATGAGAATAGGGGAAGATAGTGTATAGTGCTGTCGACCATTAATCATGTTGATTGAAATCAACCGGGGAGACACCGCCTCAGTGGGGAAAATACTTCAAAATATGAGTTAGACTTTTTTTTAAATATAAGTTTGACCTACTTTCAAAATATTTCAAAAATATGGGTATTGCATAGTATTCAGTTTCCCCAAACCATCTTTTCTCCATGTTGTTTGTTTTATGGGGGCGTCGTGGTATAGTGGTTTAGACTCTCATCTGACAATCTGAAGGACGTGGGTTCGATTCCCAGCCATGGCGTGTTTTCCTTCAGCAAGAAATCTATCCACATTGTGCTGCACTCAACCCAGGCGAGGGAAATCGGAACCGGCAGGAAGTAATTCCTCAAAAAGCTGTGCGCACCAGAATCGGTATACAAGCTTAGCCGGGTAATATTTGAGTGACTTGAGCCAGTACCTAACAAGGTGGATACGTGCGCTATACAAACTCTATATTATTCTAATTTTCTAAATATTTTATTTCCCTTCCTCCTCTTTCTTTCGTCATTCAAACAATGAATAGGGGTAACATCCATGGAGGCCGTTTCATAAAGCTGTTCGCAAGTTAAGATTGATTTTAAGAACGACTGGTGATCCTTTCTTGTGGTAAATCATGGTGATTATACTTAGCGCGTAAGGAATGTTCACCAGTCGTTCTTAAAGTCGCTCTTAATCTACGAACAGCTTTATGAAACACCCACCCGACCCCCTGCAAAGCCGCCCATGGGGATCTATAAAACTCGCTATAATAATGCTTGGACAATGGAACCATGAACCCATTATGAAGTACAAAAGACCTCTTCTTTAATTCGGGACGTCATAATTACATGTTTTTTTTAATACTTAAAATGGAATTCCGCATGTACATATTCTGTACCGATGTTGATATACAAAATGTTATTATAACATGCCCAAACAAAATATTTGGGCTAAAATGCCCAACTTTTAACAAACCCTGGGCAACATACTGTCTACATTACTATTGGTTAAAATCTGCCCAAATTGGGTTATAAATTTCCTCAATTTTACCAACATACATTACTTCACACAGTGGACAGTATGTCGCCCAACATTTTAAGTGTGTAAGACATGTAATCCAAGGAAGTAGTAAGGCTGGTTTGAGCATGGGAAGGTGCACATCTTGGGGAGGTGGAACTAAAATTTGGAAAAACAGCCGTTGGAAGCAGAAGAAGGGGTACAAATTTCGTTTTGCTTGCCAGTGTCGGTACTCCTCTGCCTCAGCGGTGGGTGCACGTGCACCCACGCCACCCCCTACGCTCTTGTAATCATTATTGTTTGGGATAATCATTTTTAGATCTTAGTTTTGTAGGTCATCATTATAGTGAAAAAAAAGGTCACTGAAATGCAATTGTTTTCAAGTTCTAATATATTAGAACAATCCTTATTATATCTCCATTATCTAATTGCCCTTCTACATTCCTTACGACTCCTATCTCTCCCCCTTTCATTTATTAGTTTTTGTTAACTGTCACTCTCTTTATATGTGTCTCTTTTCGTTTGTTCACCTCTAGATCTATGTCTGACATTCTCCATCTCCTTATTTTATCTCTCTCATCTTCTCTCTCTTTCTTTTTAATTTTCTCTTAAACACACATCCTCTCTCGCGCACACACACATACACACCCTCACACATACACCTACCGGCACGCACCCACAAACATCATGTCTCTTTCATTCTCTCTATTCTCTATACTCTAACCACGGATGTCCTTGCTCGTATCAGTTTTTGTGTAATAGTTCTTCCCGTCGTACAAAATACATATTAATTAACTGCCATTATACTATCATTCCTGGTATATTTGTTTATAGGCATGATGGAGGTCGGCATGGTAGATGAATGAAGACACAACAGAACATCGACAGTTACGTTACGTCCATATTCGGCTTACCTATTACAAAAAAGAAAAAAAAATCATGCTGGTCTATCATTATTCTACTATTTTCGTTCTCATCAATTTCTGCTTATCAGTTTTAGTATACGTTTTTTTCTTGCATCTAACAAATTTACAGTTGGAAAATCGAATACCGAGATGTGTACATAGATAGATAAATGGTTTATTAGTAAAAATCAAGACATCGTCGCGGCTAAGGCCGAATTGCGATGTATTCACAAGGTAATACATGTAAAGACACAAAAAATATTCAAACAATAACAAAGATAATTACAAAATGAATAATACGGATAAAGTATGGTATTGAAACTACTTGTGTTGCAGAATTCTAGAAAGGAAAGAGATGGGGAGGAGGAGAGGCAGATAGAGAGAGAGGGGGTGGAAAGGGGTAGAGTGAAAGAGAGGGGGAGTGAAGGGAAGGAGTGGAGCAGAAGAAAAGAAGGTACAAACATTATGAAAGAGGTAAAAACATGAAGTTGTAAGGCTGCAAAATTTTACGTTAGAATAAACAAAGTTAGAAGAATTTGAAAGTAAAATATTATCCTTAACACATATTGGTATAATGGGATGGGACCTGCGTCACGTGTGTTTCTCATATCTTTCATCCACACCCACGCGCGCACACTCAAAACAAACATGTCATTATTATTTCTTTTTTTCACTCCTCATTCACCATCTTTCTCTCTGTTGATATACATGTACTACCATTTTTTGGTAATTTTCGTTGAATTCCCTCCCTTTCCTTTGCTCTTCTATATCTCTGTCAACTCTTTCACATCCATCTTCCTCTTTCACTCTATTTCTATCTCTTCAGATTTTTTAATGATATTTTCTTATCACTCTGTCCCTCAGTACTGGTATTATATAAAATGATATTCTTTGATTTTCCTATTGTCTAACTTAACGTAAAAGAAATCTTATTAATGTCATCACATTCTCGCAAAGCTTATTAAACTAATTTTCATTATATTTTCAATTACTGAAATATTGAAATGATGGGCAACTTTGAAATTTTTGGATATTGTTCTGCAGAGTAATCTTCAGCCAAATTATTGTATTTAAGTTGTCTCTTTGATCCCGGTCTTACATTTAACCTCTGAGAGAAACTGTTAGTAGGTGCCATATAAATATTGAATTATCATCAAACAAAATGCATTTCAATACCTGCATTGACACCTGTGCGATTGTAGCTTAGCAACGCCCCCAAAACAACATGTACGAATATTTTTATTAGTAGGCTTCTATTCGACAATAGGTATATAAAGAAATTAGTGCAGCGGGGTCAACGCATAGATGGGTCAATCGACCCCCCCCCCCCTCCTCCTCCGAAAAAATAACCAATACAACGTGAAGTACTATTGAAAGTTACAATAAAGAGTTGACTGGCTATTATTAGAAATGACGATAATATTCGTATCGTCATAAATCATATTGTTTGTTATGTAGGGTTGTGGTACATGGAAGGTGAGAGGAGATTCGCATCTGAGATTGTGATTCAACAAGAGAAATTGATTATTCAAGAAACTCGTCGTTACGTCAATATTAGCAGTGCGGGTGATATGATTTTTCAGGTGATATATAATATATATATATAATAAAGTTATCCGATAGATCAGATAAGATACGAGAACTTAATTATTGCAGAAGCAGAATCGATTTGCTATGTCATATATATCAATATGGGTTATATTATTTTTCAGGTTATAATTAATCATCAGATAAATATCGTTTATTCTGCTACCCAACCCCCCTGAATTTAGTTTGGTCTGCTTTATATTTCATACGTTCTTTAAATAACTGTTGGTGTATATGATGGGAAAAATATCACTTCCATGCCGAACAAGATTATTGAGTAAATAGGTCTATTATTCCGAAGCCTAACCGAAACAAACATACACCATCATCTGGCGTTAAAATTGACATCTGTAGGTCTAACCATTTTTTTTCTAAGAACTAATAATTCAGGCCTGCGAATCAAAATTAAACGATCATTATGATGATCAAATAAAATTTTGGTTCGAATACGTGTATGCCTTGTTGAATTACTCTTCAGGGCAATTGTGCAAGTTGGTCGAAAACATATCAAAAAAAAAAACTAAATAAAAGAGAAACAAGTGGAATGCCTCTGGCCGTCTCACCTGCATCACGCGATTCAATATAGCAGCAGTGCTGATTTTGAAAACTACTATAACTCGCACAAGATGTTCAGTGATACTTGGTTACTCTTATTTCCACGTTTTATGAACTAGACCAATACACTTATAGAGATATGATGGCAATTCAACAAATACCCCCAACGTGGCCAAAGTTCTTTGACCTTACATGACCTTTGACCTTGATCATGTGACCTGAAACTCGCACAGGGTGTTCAGTGATACTTGATTACTATTATGTCCAAGTTTTATGAACTAGACCAACACACTTTCAAATTTATGGCTGTAATTCAACAAATACCCCAATTTGGCCAAAGTTCATTGACCCTAAATGACCTTTGACCTTGATCATGTGACCTGAAACTTGCACAGGATGTTCAGTAATACTTGATTACTATTATGTCCAAGTTTCATGAATCAGATCCATAAACTGTCAAAGTTATGATGGTAATTCAACAGATACCCCCAATTCGGCCAAAGTTCATTGACCCTAAATGACCTTTGACCTTGGTCATATGATGTGAAACTCAAGCAGGATGTTCAGTGATACTTGATTAACCTTATGTATAAGTTTCATGAACTAGGTCCATATATTTTCTAAGTTATGATGACATTTCAAAAACTTAACCTTAGGTTAAGATTTTGATGTTGATTCCCCCAACATGGTCTAAGTTCATTGACCCTAAATGACCTTTGACCTTGGTCATGTGACATGAAACTCAGGCAGGATGTTCAGTAATACTTGATTAACCTTATGGCCAAGTTTCATGAACTAGGTCCATATACTTTCTAAGTTATGCTGTCATTTCAAAAACTTAACCTCAGGTTAAGATTTGGTGTTGACGCCGCCGCCGCCGTCGCCGCCGCCGTCGCCGCCGCCGTCGCCGTCGCCGCCGCCGTCGGAAAAGCGGCGCCTATAGTCTCACTCTGCTATGCAGGTGAGACAAAAAGCATGTGCCTCATGCCTTAATTTGTTGATTTATCACAAATTTTCCCTGCTGGAATGAACACAGTGTGACACAGTGTGATCGCAGTGTGTTCACATAGTGGACTATGTGAAAATTGAGTTAAATACTATGGCCCGTATATTCAGATAGCAGGTTTAATTTAAACTCGGGTTTAAAGCAACGGAACTAACACTTCATTATCTTGATTATCATCCTTACATTTTTATTGTTTTATCCTTTTTTTCATCTTATATTGTCCAGTTATATCACCTTTTGTTATTTCACCAGATCAAGCTGGTTTGTGGTCAGCCCTTCCCCATTCTGACTTTTCCTCCTTAAAAAAAATAATTAATTATTATGTTATTATTTTGTCTTGTACAGTCCCGTCTCTTGTTTTGTCTTGTCATTTATGTCTTGTCATTCCCTCTCTCTTTCTGCTTTTTCTTCTGTCTATTGCGCAACATATCATTCACAGCGAAGACCTCTTTGTGTGAATAGCTTTGCATTTGTTATGTTTACATCAATATGATTTCGACCTTTTTTGTTCCTTCTCCTTTTCTTTCCTGTATATATACGCATATATGAATAAGTCGACTATATTTTCTTCATTTCCAAGGGGGATCCACACTTTACAAGCTTTGCTTTTTAGTGGACCCCCTCATTTCCATTTATGCTCAATATTATACTGTTTTTTGTTATACGAAGTAAAAATGCTCGTCTGTAAAATTGCACTTGATTTGTATCACTTTATATTACTTTGTATTATGTTTTGAATGGAAATGGAATAAAGACTTGAATCGAATTTCAAAAATATATGTATATATATATATTCACACTGTTAAAATGCTCAGATTCAACAGTGTGAGGATAATTTCCCACTGTGGATACCACGGCAGTGTGTCTGTTCACAGCGTGTTCACATGGTCCACTATATGTGAATATGTGATTTACACTTTTGGAATGCTCAAATTTAACAGTGTGAAGGTGATTTCACATTGTTCCACACTGTGGCAAACACTGTCAGCTGTGGGGCAATGTGCTCTTTCCAGTAGGGCTTCTTCAAAGATGTTCAAGTTCAAGTATATCAAAGGTCTTTCCAGACTGAACATTTCTTTGTTTTTAATTTCATCGATTTCCTTGAGATCTTAAAACACCAATCAAAGTGAACATTATGGGATTGGAGGTAACGAAAAAATCATTAAAATGGAAAAATTACATACGAGTTCTTTCATATTTTTTTCTTTAAAATTTCGATGAAGGCGAAAACATCTCCATATTTTTAATATTCCAAAACACATTCTTGTGACGTTAGCCCGTATTCTGAAGTCGGGTTTAAATTAAACTCTACTTTACAGTTCTGGTATATGGATAGCCAATTATGACACAGCTCTTTATTAGTAATGTTCAATTTATCAGCTCATTTGGCATTCAACCATTCATAATTGTCTGGGAATGATAACCTTGATATTTTTTTTAATCATGAAAGCAAGGGGAAACAAAATAATAAACATTTATATGCAATATAAACAATATTTTGCATACTAAATAGGTTCATTATTGCGGACTGAAATAATCGCTAGAGGGTATTCACGAATCTCCTTGTTGACCATAGTAGATTGCGAGACAAATGAATATTTTGCATTATTGGACTTCCCATAATAATAGCACAGAGATAGACCATGGTCTAATGTTTACATTTTCCTCTGAATCATGATTTGAAAGACGTTTACTTTTAAGACAGGGAATGGAGGACAGTGAACACACCTTTGTATGTCATTATATGCGCGTTTTGTAATCACGTTTTCAATCATGATTCATACTGCCGTTGAATATGGAAACCGACATTGTACTTCAGAATACGGGCCGTTATGTCTAGTTTAAAGGGGGTGAAATAACCGTCGAACAAAATGTAACGTGTGTAACGGTAATGTGTGTAACAGTAACATCAGTAACCAAGTGCCCTTTCTCTTCATATGTCAAATAGAGTCTTCTCTCGCTTGTTCAATGTGTCCTTGTTATCATGAGGATTCATACCACCAAATCGAAACACAGAATAAATAACAATTATTTTAATAGTGTTTTTATTTTAATGATCCGTCACCAGATAAATAGAAAAGTTTAATTAATAGAAAAGAGTCAGCTTACACTTGAACAATAAAAGAGTTTCCATAATTCAAGATAATTACTAATTAAAATACTTTGATGCCATTACTATATTTATATGTACAATTTAGAGAAATGCAACCCGTTATGAACTAATCTCACAATAATTTATTGTTTGTCAGTTTCAGACGACCGACTTTACGGTATTTCAATTTACCCGTTGCTAATACAAATGGTTAGAATAAAATGTAAAGAAACGATACGAGTATCACTTGTTAAAACATCATATAACAACAGACGCTGTGTGTATTAAGCCCTTCTCACACAATTCCGTCGTATGAGACCCGATATCTCTTTAACAATCGCAGTTTGCTTTAAAAATGAAGTTCGAATAGGTAAAAAAAATCACGTTATAGATGTGCAGAGTATTGTTAGAAATACAAAAATTCAAATTTCCGCTTTACTGTAAGCTTTGTATTAGTTAAATTATTATTCATACACTGTACGCACTATGGTTTTTAGCGCCTCTAAATTTCCAGTATTATTATTATTATCATTTGTATTCGGGTCGGAGTAAAAATCAATTTGGTTTCAAATCGTAGCGGATGTCAAAACTTCTATGACGTCACTACGATCTATAATTGAGCTATTTTTTTAGGCCTATTCCCACAAGGAGGCTAGTAATATTACATACTGCGATTTCGAATATAGTATCATACTATTTACAAGACATAATATGCCGTTTAAGATTGTATTGGCTGTAATGATCATATTAATTGTTATTACAGATTTTTTTTCCAACTTTTTTTTCCAAATCGTTTGGTGTGCGCTGTGCATTACCTTTTAATTGCTACAAACCACTGTGGCGCTACGCGCTAATTGGACATAATGATGTTACGCGCTTGGCTCGAACAAACGGGTACTATGCGTCGGAACTCTAAAGCTGCCTAATTTCTGGAAAATATTTGGTATATTAAGAATGAGTATGCTCTGTATTAAAGAAATAACTACTTTAAGGCAGACTCGAGTGAAAGGCTGACGACGTTTTGTGTCATTAACATGGGAAATCAAAAGATAATATAATAATTATCATTGTGTAACGGATAATTGATTTATTTCTTATCATGGGAACTACTCAAGCTATATAAATATATAGAAAATCATTGTAGTTTCCTTGGATTTAATAGTTAATTAGTAATTTTTGGGTGTCTTCAATTTGAATCAAGCCCTGATGATATCTCACGGGACTCTTCATTGTCGCCAACATGTATGTAAATGCTTTAAATTATCATGGGTCAAGACGAACTACAAGTACACTTAATCGCTGATGTGGTTTACGGTACACCATGTGAAGTGTTATAGAAACAGTGGATAGAAGAAGAGAAGAAATGGATAGGCGAGAAAGTGGAGATTTGAGAGTAGAGTATTCTTTCTTGAAAGTAGTCCTGAAAAGGACTGTAAACCAGGAAAGATTGATGAGTTGAGAACAGCTTGAGTAGTAGAGCTAATGAGGAGATGCTGGCTTGAGTCGGCGAGTAGAGATGATGAGTAGTAGAGAGACTCTACTACTAGAGCCAGCATCTCCTCATTAGCTCTACTACTCAAGCTGTTCTCAACTCATCAATCTTTCCTGGTTTACAGTCCTTTTCAGGACTACTTTCAAGAAAGAATACTCTACTCTCAAATCTCCACTTTCTCGCCTTTCCATTTCTTCTCTTCTTCTATCCACTGTTTCTATAACACTTCACATGGTGTACCGTAAACCACATCAGCGATTGTACATACCACCATGCAAACCTTCAAACAACATCCAAGTACACTTAAATCATGGACCTATTAGAGATGGACATTCAACACAATTCTTTCGTTGATCGAATGAGATCCACCGCCGAGTGATTACGTGAATCTTAATGAGAACATACAGGTGTTCTGACAATAGCGTCTACCAAGGCGTATATGATCATTTACAAAGGGACAGATTCCCTCTCCTTGGTTTTTGTTGGCTGATGTGCTTAATCAGAATATGTCTTTTAATCAACATGCTTTAGATTTGGTGCAGCAAAATTCAGAAGCAGACGATTTTGTGATATAAAATATGTTATTATTCGATACGCAAATTTCCGCAAACACATAATGACCTCAATAACATTGAGAGATACACGATATCTACACGCCATGTGCCATGTATCTCTGGAATTTTAGGCGGAAACTTGGAAACAAAGGGATAACAAAGAAACAATCACAATATTGTCTCTTAAAATCTTAAATCTTAAAATATGCATTCTTAAGTGATATATCATCTTCTGCGCATACAGTTTGTGCAATATTAATGTCTGATCAAGAACTGCTCCTTTCAACTCATGGTCTAACTGAGGGCGCAACACAGGAGGATCAAAGTAGCCAAATATAAAAAGAATGTTATTCAGAGCGAAATGAAAGTCATTACCTAATTGATGAGTGTCCATCTCTAATAGGTCCATGCTTGAAAAAAAATAGAGAAACATGAACTGTTTGACAAATATGAGGCCCATATACCTTTTCTCATCCCTTTGGGAGTGTCATAGTGACGCTCAAAATTACAATGAACAGACGTTAGTAATACATGTAAGAAAATAATAATCTAATCCCCACTTTAATTAGTTTAATGTAATATAAACCCGGCAACCAATACATGACACTAATTAATACACTTCCATTAAGCTGTTAAGAAAAAAATCGTTTGCCCTTAATAACTTTCCCATGACCATGAACTTTCGTAGTTATTCTATAAGTGCAAAATTTCAATGATTTAATGGTTATCATAATGATCTAATGATTAATTAGTACAATGATCCAATGATTAATGTAATAAAGGCTGCAATAAACGGACCCGGAGGGTGTTTCACAAAGATTTAAGTATGACTTAGAGTTGCACTTAAATGCCGACGCGTACTCTTGGCATGGTCTGACCAATGCGGTCGTACCTTTTATACCGCACGCATCTTGATAATTGAGTGTGACTCTAAGTCATACTTAAATCTTTGTGAAACACCCTCCTCCACCCCCCCCCCCCCCCCTCGGTAAACAAAAAATTCATGTGATGTCGGCCTTGGAAATCGCTTCCAGTGGTCGAGTAATTCTGCACTCAATACGCGGTTCCATTCATTACCATGGTAGCAACTTAAACCAATTTATGCCTATACAAGTCGGTACATTTCATTGATTTAACGCTCGTCTATTTTTTTGGCAAAGGGTCAGTCATGTAAATTAGAGACCTATTCTGGAGTATTGTCTGATATTCTAATGGCCATCGATTATTTTTTTTCAAGCGTTAATCTTTGTTGTCATTTGAATTCAGAAAAAAAAATGGATTAATGATCGAGCTTCCTCTTTTGGTGACGATGACGTTTTTTTTCTAAAAACAGATAGTCATTTGAAAACTCACATTATATCACATAGTAAGCATTATTTGATATCAGAAAGTTACAGACGAAGAATGTATCTTGACATTGTTCTATAGGCATCCCATGCCTGGGAAGTGGTTTAATATCAAATAGGATATAATTATAATAATAATAATAAACAATAATAATAACGTCGCATGTTTGCCGGGGTTGCCACTTCAGTTCTGAAAAAACAGTTCTCCCACCGTTCCCTGAATAACACATGATCATTTATTATGACGCCCAGTCATTTCTTATTTTGGATCGTGCACCCGAAATTTTGTCCTCTTAAATCGCAAGATTTATCCAAGGAAATTCATGTTCATATCATATCCTTCACGTTGTAACAATTCACCTCAGGGGATGTGACCAAACCTACGAATAAGGAATTAAAGGGCTGAATCACCATAATTTTGGAAGACTCTTGATAAGAAAGGCAAAACGGTATGAGCGATTTTTAATGGTTTACAATTGGTTGCGAGACATGAAATGAAAAATTTGCACAAAGTTAGCTTTAAAATGATAGTGAGTCTTGAAAAAGAAAATGTTAAGATATTTTTAAGGCACTGCAAAAGTAGACAGATGTTTGGTAAACGCGTACTAAAGCTAGAATTGCGCGTCGTTATAGATATCTATTTTTATATTTCAGTTATATTTACGCATATTATTTACACAATCCCATCACCGAATTGCATTTAAAAATAAATAAATATTCAACTTCGTTAAAAATATTCATTATAGATGTTTAATGCTATAAACGTAATCTGTCATTAGATTGTGCAATATTGTCTAAGTAATAAAATGTGTTTTCCTATTACGTTTATTCGATATGACAAGTACAATTAAAATAAGTCCAGGTTACTTGTTTTTAGGACAAAGTACAGGACCAATGTTATAAATGATGAATACAAATAAACAATATAACAAAAAATTACACATATAACAATTTCCCCACAATGAAAAAAAGAAGAAAAGACAGGTTAGGGGGCGGCGAGACCTCGGGATAGTCATATAGGACGCAGTGGCAAATAGTGTTGCGACCACCGCCCTACAGACAGAACCCGACGCCCCGTCGCCTACGTTTATATATTGGCGATTGCACATAAAGACTGCACTAAAATATACATATTTTTAAAATATTAAAAAAATGCATACTCTTTTAAAGTCCATTGCTCTACATCATTTTAAGTACATAATGGCAGGACAAGATTCACAATCGAGTGTTCCGGCAAACCTTTCTACATAATTACATTAAATTACTTAATCATGCGCGATTTGGGCCTAATGGGAAAATCGCATTATATTAAAAGCAATTGTAATGATGAGAGGTGTCGGCCTACAGTACGTAATATTTACACATTCCTGTCGCCGACTACATATTTGAAATAAACTAAATTTGAGTTTCCGTTCACACACTACGCATAATGACAGATTACGTTAATGCATGGACCATATTTATATAATTACTTTACATATATTGCACTTTTCCGATGTAAAGAAATGACTAAAACTAAGAAATATTTTGATATAAATAATATATAGCATTTAGAGTACGCATTCTATCTAGTTTTCTTTTCAGATGCGCATTTCATAATTTGAAATATTTAATGATTGTTATAATCACACTATGTACAATATCGTCAATACTCTATTATCCATAACTATTGATGCAGGGAATCATTCCCTCCCTCCCTCAATATTCATTAAGATAATGAAATATAGAATACTGTGATATTAAAGGAGAATGAAACCCTTAAAACCAGCTGAATCCATATCAAAGAGAAAAATCAAACAAACATATTGTTGAAAGTTTGAGGAAGATTGAATGAATAATAAGAAAGTTATGAGCATTTGAATATTGAGATCATTAATGCCATGTAGATCCTCCGATTGGCAATGCGACCAAGATCTGTGATGTCACACACGTACAACTCCCTCATTACTTTAGTACTTATTTCACTTATATTCTCACTTTTATAGAGTCTATCACAAGGTGAGGTGTTCTCTTTATGAGAGGACAAGTACAGAGGTTTCACAACAATATATCATTGATGAATCGTTTGTCATATGATTAGAATGAGCAAAAAGAGATGTTTTGGGGTATATTTTCAGTGTCCAAATGGGGAAAGTTGTTCATCTGTGACATCATAGATCTTGGTCGCATTGCCAATGGGAGGATCTCCATAGCATTAGTGATCTCGACATTCAAATGCTCATAACTCTTCTTTTGCTAGTCCTATTTTACTCAAACTTTTGTTGATCTTATTCTTTGATTTTTCTGCTTTCACAAAAGCTAACTTGCTCCAAGAGTTTCATTCTGCTTTAATGAATAAATAAAAGCAATGTTGATTCACAGATGAAGAAGCGTATCCTCAAAGATGAAATCACTCTTTAGCAATTGACCTTTGACGCGGCCATGTTCTGCATGTTGAAATCATACGCATACTAGAAGGGGCAGGAAATGAAAATGAAAGAAAACCATGCAAAGAAAAAAAATATGATAAACAATAATAATACAACTAGTGATGTGAAAATAATGAGATAAACGCAAATAAAATACCAAATCATATTTGAAGATAATAGACATACATTATTGTTGTGATAAATGAAACACAAGGAGGGGCACAAAAATGCTAACAGTAACAATGGGCGATGAGTGAAAATCATAATAATAATAATAATAATGAAGATGGTAATAATAATAATAATAATGATAACAACAATAATAATAATAATAATGATGATAATAATAATAATAATGCAGTTCTTATATAGCGCATTTCAGATCTGAAAGGACTCTCAATGCACTTTACAGAAATAAAATTATACAGCATAAGGAATTACTTAGAATAACACCTAAACAACATCAACATTAATCAGTTATTGAAAATGATGTAAACAGTTATTGAAAATGATATAAACACAAACGTAAGTCCCATTTGCGAAGGGTATGCACAATTTTTTTTATTATGTATAAGTGATCATGCAATAAAAAACCTTAAAATAAGCAAAGGCAAATCCATATCGGGTACTGAAAACTGCTATTTACTCAAAGCGACGATGTAATTGGAAGTTGTTTAGATTTTGTTACACGAAAAGAATATGAGTTGTCAAAAGAACTTATTGGTCCGATTAAAAAAGATGTTAATATAAACCATCGGTTGAACCCGGGTTGAACCGATGGATTTCAAGACCACCTTTGTGAATTCGGGTCATTGATTTCAAATATTTGCACATTAATTGTATTTTTGTATAGCATGTTTTTATATATTGCAAACGGGAAGTAAAGCCCGAATTCCCATTGTATTTTTGTGATATTCGTTTTATATATCTGAGCGCTTCCTTATATCGTGTATATTGAGAAGAGACACAAGTTGGTTGAATTCACATTAATCTCTAGTACAGTTTGCATGTAAAGTTAGAAAAAAAATAAGGGGGGGGGACACAAAAGAGTAGTGCCGTGTGAGGACAAAAATTTAAAACGTAGTGCTGGCGCAAAGAGTACATCCTTTATAAAGCATTGTCTTTTTATACCCTCGCAAATTGGACCGTAATTGAAAACGTAGCTTAAATTTCTAGGCAAAACATATACCCTTTTTCAGTATTTTAGTGTTTTGGACGCGCATGATATCCACTGGTCAATGGATGTGCCCCCCCCCCCCCTCCGGGTGGTTCGGGCGAGACAAAAATGATATCAGTTGTCGGCAAAAGATACTATCTTCGAATATGTACACATATTTTGTACATATATCTCTTGCAAACGGGAAGTAATATTGCCTTGTGCCTACTATCTTCAGGATTTGTAATTAAAAAAATAAATTCAGTTGTCAAAAGCCGAAATATAAAGACCTATTCCCCTTGTATTTTTGTAATATTCATTTTATCTGAGCGCTTCCTTATATCCGAGTAAACTGAGAAGATACATTATAATCTCATTTACAGTTTCCATTGTTATACAAAAAACATAAAAAATACAAGGAGTAATATAAAGTAGGAAGTCGCTTCATTTACAAGGTCGATATTGAGCTGCATCCATGGCAGCGTCAGTCTACGTCGACAGGGGGGGGGGCAACACAAAGTTCACATAAATTTCTATTATTATTATTAGGTGGTCTGTCAACGACAGATCACCTATTAGTTTTGTCAGAATTTTCTTTCTTCTTTATTATTATTATTATTATCATTATTTATTTTATTTCCGCCAATTTTTGGTTCCAAGGATAACTCCAGATCGGTTTTGTCAATTTCTTTCAATTTTGGCACAGTTAAAGGTCATTGTCATAAGACGTGACAATAACATTTTCATAGTCATCAGGTCATGATGACGTCATCTAGACGCCATTTTGTAAAATCACATTATCAATCATATCTCCATTATCAATTATCAAAAATTAACAATATTTACATCACATTAACTTCAGGTCAATGGTCAACAGTTCATGTCATCAAAGGTCACCTGGTGGTCACGACGCGCGCGTACGCGCTCGTCAAAATTTCAAATTGCTCAAAATCACTTTTTGACCAAAGTAGAGTACGTTTCAGGTCATTTTAAGCATTTCAAAAATTTGCGCACGCACACGTATGCGAGCGCGTTTCCGCGCGTAACGCCTTCAACGCAACGCAGAAACGCCGTTCTTTTTATATCATTGCATTGATAATATAATTCTGAGCAATTTAATACCTTCATCAACCTTCTACGACCATTAATAACGAAATTAACACCCGTTAAAGTTTGCAGCACATTTGCAAAAGTTTGCAAAACATGCCTATTAAAAATTCACTGTAGCTCTTTAAATAGTGCGTTGACCCCCATTTTTTTTTCATATATCGATAGAGTATGAGTTGTAGATTTGATTTCATGTCACCATTGTCCCTCAATTTGATCATGACGTCATCATAATGGCGTCGGAAGTTAAAATATCAATTTTCCTTGTTATGACGTCATAATAATTATGCAAATTAGGCTTTAACTCCGTGAATATTGGTCAATTTTCGCCCAATTTTCGATATGTGGTAGTTTAGAATGTACTCATTCTCCTCAATTAACATGAATTTTCATTTTGAAAAACGCATCATGGCGTAAAATAGCGATCAAAAGAGGCATGTCATTTTTCCTCATTTTGCGTGTAATCTCTATGGGACATGACTTTTTCTCAAAACTAGATTCTACATTCCTCTATTTCGTGAGCTATATCTCCACTTTTTCTTGTCAGTTGTCTCTGAGCTTTTAACATGTTGTAGCTGAGATTCTAAGCTTTCGGGAGTGTGCCCTCCATTTTTTGATCAGATGCCGGGATCATGCCCGTTTTTCGCTTGCAAAATTGGATTTGCAATTCTCAAATTTGCTTACGTGTAATCTCTATGGGGAATGTCGTGGCTCAATGGATAACGCACTTGACTTGCGTTCTCGGGGGCGCAGGTTCGAGTCCTGGGGTAAACAAGATGATTTTTTTTTCTTTTTTACCACCTCGTACATGATCCTTTATGATAATTAAAAGGTATAAAAGTTAAAATTTAGCAAGATAAAACAGACTATAATTACTTTTTTCATATCACATGTATTGTCATAATCAAAGAGACCATTTTCACAGTGCTTTATCATCTCCCGTCTTTCACAAGTATTCCATCCATAATGAACATTCCGTTGTCATCATGAAGATCATATTGATCTGCTGGAACATGGTAATGGTGATCATGATGGCGAGAATAAGGACAAACCGCCTAATTCGTCCGCATGACGAATTAAAATCTAGTTTTCATTATTATTATTATATTTATTTTGATAATCATTACTATTAATTTTCACTCGCCATTCTTCTTTTCTTTTTGCCATCTTTTTATCATGTTCTCATTAATTGAAAATTCAAAGCCTGTTGGCTCTCATGTTTTGACGATAAGCCCTATTGATTAATTAACTTACCTCTGTTGAAGCCTCCTGGGAACCGTCCATTTGTTTACCATCTGACGTCATGGCCGTTGCCACTGCCGAACTTCTGTCGTTGGTGGCGACATTGCCCTCTCCTTTGGCCTTCTTCCTCTTCTTCATGATGAAGATGACGAGGGCGACGATGAGGGTTAGGGCGAGCAAGACCCCGATGATGCTCACGAGGATGATCACGACGGTGCTGGCCCCTGTCATTAGACATGTTTAAGGACAATTTTATTGGTTCATTTTTTTAGAGATAAAATATATTAAATGTTAGAATAGGTGAATGAGATTGAAAAATCTTTGCCATGTTTGCTGGACCACCTTGGGATCTACAAAAACTACATTTAAAATGTATGCATAATAATGTATTCAAAATTTTCATCTCGCAAATAAGAGAATGAATAATAATCTTATATTTGTGGCATTTCAGTGTTCAGACAAAATGACAAGGCTTCGAATTGAGAGGATTAATCACTAAGATTCAAATGTGACTGCATTTAATAACATAACTGTCTGACAGTTCGGGATTTAAAGGCCAATTAAGGCGTACATCGGAGGGGGGGGGGGATTCACCCCTTTTTGTTTTTCTTTTTTTTTAAACAGGGGAAATTATCACCGTGAGCAATATTTTGTTTGTCTTAGGCTTACATCTCAGAAAAATGATCCTAATGAGTGATGGTATTTTTTTCAGTAAAAGTTGGCCGTTTTTGGTAAACTCTGGATGCGACCATTATTCTTCATATATTTCACACCAATGGAAGCAAATGATGATCATTTTGACTCGGACAATCACAGGATATCATCTATTATAGGCATACATCTATTTTCTTCATACTGGTCATACCAAGTTACCTAAACGCTTTCAATCACAATACCCACCTCTACCTGCGGTTGTGCCGTGACCGAGTGGTCTAAGATCTATTCATGAGACGCACAAATGTCCGAAGTTCGAGCCCCGGCCACGGCACGTATGACCGAGGTTTTTCAATCAACAATGCTATTTTACACTTCATTGAAAAAATGGGTAAAATGAAATGTGGAAATGCTGTAAGCATTAAATGTTACCAATATCAGCTTGTGTTAACAGAAAAATAATAACAAAGTACCCACCTCCACGAGGTATAGCGAGGACAACACAGGTGCCGGTACGTGGGACCATACACTCAACCTTCACGTGATCAAGCTTCTCCGTCTCTACGCCCTCATCGGTCCATTCTTCCACATCCTCGTCCCAGATATGGCATTTCAATCGGTGGTTTCTCTTGACTCCTGTCACCGACATGTTGATATGTATCGGCTCACTCAAGGAGTCTACCATAAGTTCTTCACCTACAGGGGTACATATGAGGTGAACATCTTTATCGTAAAATTGCCTTAAAAACGGGCATATTGAAGCTTTTCGACATGCATTTATCGGAGTAAAATCACTTGAATGACCAGAACGCTAGAGCGACACATATAATACATTTAGAACCAAAATAGACAATGTCCCCTGTTCATCTATATCCTTTTATTTTTTTTAATTTACGCAAGGAGTAACGATCTTACGCTTGGGAACAGAATCGGTCAAAAAGTTCACCAAAAGTTCTTTCTTTTTCAAAATATCTGAAACGAACAACTCCAAATTTTCTTTTAATGACGTTAAAGATCTTCATTCCGTTTTACTTCGCATTTTCTTTTGCATATTTGTCTATAGGCGTATCCCAACACACGATTTTGATTATAAGGACCTTCTGCAATAAAAAATATTTCTCCATATTTATATGCTTTATGACAACTAAATTTGTACGAATTGATGTTGAAAATGAATGATATAGAATGGAAGAAAATAAATGTTTAGATAATTGACTTCATAGAGGTGTTTAGTCTTTGTCTTCGAAGAGTTGTGACTTACAACTCGATGGGTCATAGAGGGCAATTTTCAAGATGGCGGAGGCCCTGTTATCACTGTCATCATCTTCTGAGGAATAAGGATCGATGTTTTGAGAATAGTGATCAAATTGAATATTAACCCCAGTGCATAATCCTCTCCAACAGTTCCAGTAGCCTCCGTACCTATAATGATAAAAAGACCAAACAGTGTCAATAAAAACGTAAATATTTCTTACAACAATGGGATGTACCTAAATGGGTCGTGATACATTGAACATTTACCATTTTGTCAATGGTTGCTCTACCTTCTTACTTCTTGTCTTATATACTCTATCGATGGTTACATTAGGGAAGCATTTCATCAATATTTGTTCGCCGACCAATTAATTGCCTAATCCGACAATTTTATTTGATTTTGATTGGCTGAGAACTTTTGAGAAGTACAGTTCCTTTAGTAACTGCCTGATATCAGAAAGAAAGAAATGATAGAATGAAACGCAGCAATTACTTTTTTTCAAATGAGAAAACCCAAACCCTCGTTTATCAACAAGCATGACAATTTACCTGCTGTTTTGTAAATGTTCGGTTGCAAGCTTCGTCAGAACTTCTAAAGATAAGGGAAAATGATTACAATTCTGTTCACTAGATGGAACTTTATTCGTTTACAAAACTGATTTGTGAAACGTTTTGAACTTTATGTTCAATAAAGAAATACCTAAAAAAATCAACCTCTTACATGTCAGCTATGTCGCTTCCAAAATCAACGTAGAAAGCGCCCTCTCCCGTCTTTGTCGAGAATTGTCCCTGTGGGATATCATAGTAGACGGTAGACATAACTGCGGATGAAGATGTTTCTGCAGGGGCACCTCCAAAGGTAAGTCCTCCAAAGTTCGCTTTGGTCAAACTCATCGTTAATTTCCTATAAATTAGAAGCAAATGATATGTAAATTTTGCAGTGCCTTTCCTGTTATTTATTTTGCAGTGCCTTTCCTGTTATTTATTTTGCAGTCCCTTCACTGTTATTTAGGGAAAGCAAATCTTTGCAGGTCGCTATGACTGACAGTTTTATTCTCACTTTTTTTAGCCTTTACTACTTCATTTTCAGGTATTGTTGCGCTTAAGACAATTGTGCTTGTCTTGATAATCTCTTCATGGAATGAAAAAAAGGGACAAATCTTAAAGCAAAGCGAAGTTCAAAGGACCATACAATGTTCATATGGTTGCATATTACAATTTGGAATATGGGCCTCCATGTATATCACAAAAAAACTATTTCGACTGCATTTAGACTATATTGAGACTGTTGGGACACCATACCGTACATACATATCTGTAATAGTAATGGTTGCCATAAAGAGAGGGTCTTATTGCTCGGGAATTATTTGGAAGTGGATATTGGTGATGTTACATATCCACGAAACCTCTCTTCTTCATCTGGACTTGGCTTGAACCATTGGGTATTCAGGTGAAAGATATTTGCATAATATTCACTAAAAATTTCACGCAATATTCCCTTAAACCGTGAATATACGGCTCTAAGCGTTCAGGACGCAACCCTTGGTGCATTTTGTCAAATATTTTATTTTTAAGTGTAGGATGTTTGAGCGACATTTTTATAAAATCAAAGAGATTTTCTTTCGAAATGGTGGACCCCAAGGTTTCACAAATAACGTCAATCTGTGTGAAAGGTCTGGTTACGCGACTGCACGACTCGACGAGATCACCTAGCTGGTGATTGAAACAAGCATGTTATACCTGCACTTCTTGATTGTTTCTTCTTTATCCGTCATAGACATAATCTGCTTGACAATTGACAACACGACTGATGCGCTGTATGGAGGGATCTCATCATCGCAACCAAATACCGAAACCAAAGCTTGTAGCTTCCACAAGAAATTTTCTAGAATAAAACACGAAATAAGACAGCAAAAGTTAATAAAAATTATTAGTAGCATACAGGGCGTACTAAAAATGTCACCCGAGTAATACATTTCACGGGCGTAAAAAGATTGAAAAATTTGAC
This sequence comes from Lytechinus pictus, assembly GCF_037042905.1. Classification (NCBI taxonomy): domain Eukaryota; kingdom Metazoa; phylum Echinodermata; class Echinoidea; order Temnopleuroida; family Toxopneustidae; genus Lytechinus; species Lytechinus pictus. Next base: position 14,756,788 of record NC_087263.1, on the reverse strand, counting down.
TAATACGAAACACATATTAGGTGAAATTATTATCTTTAAAGGTCAAGTCCACCCCAGAAAAATGTGGATTTGGATAAATAGAGAAAAATCAAACTAGCATAATGCTGAAAAATTAATCAAGATCTGATGTAAATGGGAAATGAATTAGGCCTGTGATACCTTCATAATAATTTCATATAATTATCACATGATTTTCCCGTAAAATACCCACACAAATATTTAACCTACTTTCCGTTAAACACACACGCGCACATTCTAGCCAACAATCACGCATTGTGAACAAGTATTCCGATTCTAACGATATGCACACATGCACACACACCCACTCGCGCGCACACACGAAGACACCCTCACTATATATACGCATTCACTAGGCTAACACGCACACACATATACACCCACCCTCATACACAATGCACGTTCACGCACCTACTAGGCTAAAACACACACACATACGCACATCATTATTATAGCCTACGCTCACGCACACCCCTACATACCTTCACCCAGACCCAGTCAGTTTCGAGAACCTACTTTCCGTTAAACACACACGCACACATTCTAGCCAACAATCACGCATTGTGAACAAGTATTCCGATGCTAACGATACGCACACATGCACACACACCCACTCGCGCGCACACACGAAGACACCCTCACTATATACGCATTCACTAGGCTAACACGCACACACATATACACCCACCCTCATACACAATGCACGTTCACGCACCTACTAGGCTAAAACACACACACATACGCACATCATTATTATAGCCTACGCTCACGCACACCCCTACATACCTTCACCCAGACCCAGTCAGTTTCGAGAAACCACCCCCACATACCTGTATCATCTGGCGATAACTGATGGACGGGGATGGCTTCACAAGCATCAATCAGGGTGCTAGCCATTGACTTATCAAGAACTGTTGTTGTTATAGCATTATGAAGTAGCATCAATTGATCAGTAGCACGAGGACTGGTATCGGTAGCTCGACGACGACGCCGATTTCCTTGCGACATGTCCGAATCTAGTCGGTCTTCGACGTAAATCAATGCGTTGAGATTGGTGAAGGCCTTCAGGTAATTACCTAAAACATTAATAGGGGTTTATATAATTTTAATGCTACACCAATGTGAGGATGTGAAGGTGTAGAAATTAAATTGTTAATTGTTTAATTGCATATGACATGGTGGGAAAATATAAATCGATAACAGGGAAAATATATTGACTTAATATAACATGAGTGGGATTATTTTTTTACAAATCATATTTTTTTTATTAAACGACGGACACTTTTGACATTTATTTATAGTTCTGTGAATCCCCCTGCTTAAAATAAGTAAATTTTCCCTTATGAGGTATAAGTTTTTAAATCTGAAATTTGGAGTTTGGTGAATTGGAAGCTTTTGGAGCTATATTAAATACCTAATCAGCTTCATAAAAGTCATGTCATTACGATGCTGCGAATTTTTGAATACAAATAACAAAAAGAGGGGTTGCGTAAGTTAAGAATTTCAACTCAAGTATTAATTATATAAAAATCATAAAACATTTCTCTTGTGTTTTACTATGTTAAGGTTTTTATAGTTTTCCAATTATTTATACGGATGGAGTCACACACGACCCTTGTAGAGTGCTGTGTTTTTTAATAAGGACTATGCGGGACTTCCTTGATAGCGGGTCTGAGAACAATATCCCCAATATCAAATTGATTAACACCCCCTTGTGCGCATGTGGGACAGCATTCCTGTTCTTGGTTTTCATGACATTATCCTAATGAAACAACGTTGGTTCTCTAATACCACAAGAAGATATCTAACGTGAAGGACATGATCAAATGGTACTTATTGTCATAGACCCGTCGCTAGACCTTGTCCCGCTTCATACTGTTCTTAAAGGCGCGATAGCTCAGTCGGTAGAGCGGGGGTTTCGGATTCTGGTGACCCGGGTTTGATTCCCACTAGATGCGCTAGTGCCTTTGGTAAGGCAATAATCCTCGTTACCAGGTTCCTCAGATAGGACCTTAATCCGTCGGTCCTTTGGTTGCTTGATTGCAAGCTTTCATGCTTTCGTAGCAATCAGGTTAAAAAATCCTCAGCATAAAGATAGGCCAAATAAAGACCGTAATACCTTTAAAGGTTTCTTGGGAAACTATGATATCCTTCACAGACTCTGAATCTAGATCTGTTTTCATCTCGACAGATACATCCAGACTAAAACAGGTACAGCTACCGTGCGAGTTACACACCTGTAAACGGGTAATATGGAAAGATAATAGTCATTAAATGATCAGATTTTGAAGAATTCATTACCTTCTAACAACTTGAAATCCCATTAAGAATTGCAATTTTCAAAGAGTATGGTGTCATTAAATTGTAATATATTGCTTGCTGCTGCTGATGTGAGCAGCGTATTGTGTATAGTGCCCTCTATATATCTCTGAAAATATCAAAGGCTCTAGCCCCCAAAATTATAAGTCTTTAGTCCAGATTTGAAGGTCTCAATGTTGACAGTTTCTTACAATTCCGTAATTGCAATGGGAGAGAAATCCAAAGACGTGACGCAACCGAGAGGAAAGCTCTCCATATAGATCTATATATTTGATTCCCAAATGAAAAGAGTTAATGAAAGACTGTTTTTTACACAAACTTTGAAGTTACCCCCCCCCCCAAAAAAAAAGGGGGATATCAGGTTTGATGTTAGGACATGTGGTTCAGAACTTAGATCAATTACCAATCATTCTTACATTGGCGACGAACGTTGTGCTGGTGTGCTGCCCATGCGCTGGTGGCCCCACTATGTCTATGACGGGCAGAACTCCTGCAGGGGTCAATGACCTTTCATTGCCATCTTCATCAGCAGCTAGCAGTTGATAGGACAGAGGATAGGCACCATCATCAGCCACACAATGGTCAACTGTAAATGAGATCTAGAAAAAAGGAACGTATAGAATTTCCGTTGATATCCAATTCACAGTTTTAATCTTTCATTTTGCCTTTTACGTATTCCATACTTTAATGGATTCTTATATGTTATAACTAAAATGAAATATGTTCTTATAAAAACCAACGGCGAATCCAGCATCAACTATGACAAAGAAATGTATGGACCCATGCATTGACACGCGTAATAGAGTCACTATTGCCTCCAGACAGTTTAGCACATGAAATGCTTAGTAGGATCTGATGCTGGATACGCGCCTAAAACCAGTATATTGCTGAAAATGCCGTCCAGATTAAACAAAGATCATAAATATATAACAATCATTACAGTTAATTAACATCTTCAATTAAGACTTTTTCCAAAATAGTATTACCTCCTCAAGCTCTGTGTAATTATATCCCGTTTCAAGATGGAGTTGGCAAGACGAGACACCACTGGCTACAACCAGTTCCATCTGGCTAGAAGCGCTCTGATCAAGTTCATCAGTTGCCGTGACTACAATGACATACTTTTCTCCTGGTCGCAGAACATCTTAAAATGTTCAGATATCGTAATAACAAAAGTATAATAATACAGTATATTACAATTGAAAGCAAATTCATGTTATTCAGGTTATTGATTTTTGTTTTGTAAAAAAAAATGAATCAGGATAACAAATGTCAGAATAGAAAATAAATTCCATATCTTGGTTTCGTATTTACTTGGATAGTGGCATGTTACGTAGTTTTCAATGAATTTCAGTGCATATTATTCCTTGTGATGAAGGAGGGTTTGATTTATATTATAAGCAATGCGAACTGTTAAAAAAAAGAATTCGTTTCTCAGTTTGTCATTCTTCTTATATTTTAAATTTTCCTGAACCCAATGTTTCAATGAATTTCAGTGCGTATTATTCCTTGTGATCAAGGAGGGTTTAATTTATATTATAAGCAATGCGAACTGTAAAAAAAAAGAGTTCGATTCTAAGTTGGTCATTCTTCCAATATTTTGAATTTTCCTAAGCCCAAATTTCATTGTTGAAGTACTGATTTACGTAATAAATGGCAGGATGATACTAGTATTACATTATGTCAGTAGTAAGTATAAAGCTGACCCTTGACAGGACGACCCGGAAGAAGAATGAAGATGGCTACATCTTGCACTAAATGTGCTTTGCCCGGTGAAAGAGTGAGTGGGTGAAAGATGTGTGTGTGGGGGGGGTGTGCATGTGTTTATGCAAATTGTAACGTGAATTTTGAATAAACTAACTGGACCATAGACAGTGTGTGTGTGTGGGGGGGGGGGGAGTGTAAGGGTGTTTGTACATGTGTGTTATGAAAAGACAAAATACTGTGTGTGGGGTATGTTTGTGTGTGTTATGTGTGTGTTTGTTAGAAATTTTAAATGAATACATAAATAAATGGACCAAAGGCTGTCTAAGTCGTGTTTGTGGGTGTGTATCTGGGTGTTTTGATTAGATTTTAAATGAATGTATGAACGAATAGCCTAAAGAATGTGAGGGTGTGTGGGGGGTGTGCGTGTTTTTCCAGTCTGTTTATATGATAATGTAAATGATTATATAAATACATACAAAAAAGATTGTATGTGCTGTTCTGGGCGTTTAGGTGTCTGTATCCGTGTAGTCTAAAAATGAAGAGTTTTAATTCAGCACATAAGGAGCTGGTATAATGACTGCACCTCGGAGTGCTGATTTAGTAATTAAAATTTTAACTAGGAAATCAGCACTCCAAAGTGCAGTCACTATAAAAGCTCTGTAAGTGGTAAATAAGCTCTTCACTTTTTAGAGTGTGTGTTCGTGTGAAATTTTAAATGAATATACATGTATAAATGAATTAATGAAAGCTCAATACCTGACTCGATGTGGACCACAGACCAGGTTGACCCATCAAGAACTCTGTTGTTTGCATTCTCTGTGAAGTCCGTGTCATCCATTGCTAAGAAGTGACGAAAGATACAAGACAACACTCCAAAGATTGATTTTAACAACGATTCGGGAACCTGGGGCCCATTGCAGAAAGAGGTGCAATCAAACCTAATTCTAAAAATCAAACGCAACTTGAATTTCAACCAATCAAAAGAGGATTGGGGATTTGCGCTTGTTTTTTTTTTTTACTTGCGTTTAAACGCAGCTATTTTTTTCAACGGCCCCCAGTACTCCAAATTCGCCACAATAAGATTATAATTAAAAAAAAAATAAAAAAAAAATATTGGATTTATATAGCACCTTTTCCAGAGGATACAAAGCGCTGTTAATGGCATTAGACAAGTTAAGGTTAATGATTATCTAGGTGTGTTATAAGATGTTTTTGAAGGTGTCAAGAGCAGAGAGGTTTCGGAGAGATGGAGGGAGTTTGTTCCAAAGACAGGAGGCAAGAATAATTTAAAATGTAATTGAATATATGTATTTATCTACCAAAACGTATTCAGGTCCATATTTAGCCAATGAGGCTTTAGAATTTGACTTGAAAACGCTAATATCATCCCAAATTTAATAGTTCCTGGCGTACTCGCTTATAGTATACAGAGCAAAGCACTTTCATACCAAATAGTACACGGTGTAATACACTTATATCTAAGACTATGTGCAGTGCATTAAACTTTCCTATATCATGTTGTTTATAAGCGAAAATCATAAACATAAATCTTCATCAGTAATACATAATACACAGTGAGCATGATATAAGTGTGTGTGATTCATAAATATACAATTTCATATTTTGATATCTAATATTCAAGTAAAGTAATTTGATTTTTTAATACGCCACTTATTGTTTAAACATTGTAACAATTCAGAATTACTGTCATCGTAATCATCTTATGTATCATTTTATAGTTTATATCGTATTCCGTAAATAATGTAAGTTATAACTGCTTGTTTGAGATTTCGATTTATAAATACCATTATTAGTATTATTATTATTCAAACTTGAATATATATTTGATCGATCGTTTGCGTACCGACAATTTCACCGATGATGCTCCATGTGATATCTACAGGTCCAGTGTGGATAACGTGGGCCGTCAAGGCTAGAGGTTTGGTTGCAAGGACAGGACCATCCCCAGGTCTAGATACCAGGACCTAGAACAAAGGGTATGTTATTATGATAATTATTATTTTATCATTATCAATTATTTTCATCATTATTATTATTATATTTATTATATCATTATTATTATTATTGTTATTATTATCATTAGTATTATATAAGTTTTACAGAATATACTCCGATGATAATGACAATGTTATTTAGCAACTAGTGTAATAAGGATTTGATTACTACGATTATAGTATGTAGCTTGTATAATTTTTATGATATTATAAAGATAACGTATGTATGATAATGATCATTGTATATAACGATAATTGTATAAAGTGATAAGGAATATGGTATAATAACGATTATAACGATAATGGTATATAGCAATTATTATTGATATATACTATTTAATGATTACAACGATGACATATAGGTTCCATAAGGATTATCGTATAAAATGATCTAAACGGAATTGGCATATGCAGCGGTTATAAGGCCTATGATACATAGCGATAATGAGAGTTAAAGTGTGCACTGTAAATGGTATATACAATTATGCTTACACTTTTTCAATTTTATTTGACTTCGATTCTATTTTTTTTAATTTTGTGATCAACTAATCAATCAATCAATTAACCAACCAAGCAACCAACCAACCAACCAACCAATCAATCAATCGACTAATCAATCAATCAATTAACCAATCAATCAATCAACCAATCAATCAACCAATCAATCAACCAACCAATCAGTCAATCAACTAATCAACCAATCAATAGATCAATCGACCTAATTAATCAACCAATCAACCAACAAATCAGTCAATCAATCAAGGGTTATATAGTATTCAGCGCTCGTAACGATAAAGGTGTAGTCCCATCCATACAACTCATGATATATTACTAACCTGAGGAGGGTTGCCTGGCATAGCATACACAAAGACACTGGTCCCAGGACTCTCCTTGTACATGGTGGAGACCATGAGCGTGAACTCATATGTCTTCCCAGCGGCCATATGAGATGCATTGAACGAGATAGAAGGTGATTCTACCTGCTCGGGAGCAGGAAAGAACGACCCGTCCTCGTTTGATACACAGAGGATGTTCTCTGGAATCTGGGATGTAAGAAAATATAATGTGTTGAGAGCACGCCATTTATACTACTACTACTACTAATAATAATAATAATAATAGTAATGACAATACTAATTTATTGTAATAATGATAATAGTAATAAAAAGGTGAATAATAGAAATTATGATAATGAAAGTAGTAGTAGTAGTAGTAATAATAATTATAACAATAATAGTAATAACAATAAATGATAATAACATTAGCAGTAGAAGTAGTAGTAGTAGTTATAGTAATATTGATAGTAATGATAATAACAATATATTTTATTTATATAGATCCATTGCCCTTTACATAAGATACAAACGCATTTGAAAAAAAGAAAGAACGTTCGGAAACACATATTGGGGTTTTAAAACTTAAAACCACACAATTATGATCCTCGTATAGAAACTGTACAAAAAAATTGAATAGATTAGTTTTTAGACACTTCTTAAACGAGGTAAGCGTCTGGGAATTCATTTTCAAATTCTTTTCGCGGTCCCTCTTTTGAAATGTTGAGATTTGTTTGTACCTGAACACATCTCCATGTGAACTCTAAATGATCGTTACCACTGCGATCTGGGTCACGTGATGCGGAGCCGTCCAGCACCACCAGCCCACTGCCGATACCGATATTCCTCTCCCGACCACCGACGATCACCGCCACGGGATCGGACGAATGCGTTGTAATTGTGACGTCACTATTCGGACCGGCAGTGCCATTTGCGCCTTGAATTGCCACAGTGAAGGTGATGGAAGTGTCAGCTGTGATGAAATTAAAGGAAACCATTTTATTGTTCAGAGTATTAACACTTGCAGTCACGAACCAAAAGCACTGTATAAAACAAGATTGTATTTAAAATATACAGGCTCAATATGCGAACTAAGAAACTGCAGTTTACTATATTCACAAATTAAATAACTTTTAAAACGATATGCTACTTTTTTAACAACAACTCTTAGAGTGAGGGAAGGATAGGGGGGGGGGATATGGTGAGGGAATCTCAGCAGCCATGCCTATGTCAAATAATATAGGTATATGTATATGATTTTCAATCACAGATTCAAAGTAAAAATATATAATTGAGGATTTTTTCCACAATTTTTCATATCAAATTAACGAAATACTATACTCGGGCAAAAAGTTATATTGAAGTTCTTCTTGGTTCCTACGATCAAAGATTCTAAAGGTACCTATGAGACATGTCATGTTTTATAGATACCTCCTTCTATAACGCCGTGGTAGCCATTTTGTAGTATAAAGTGATATCCAGTAGACTAGATGATAAACTAATATAATTTCCTAATATCTATAATTCAAATAAATATGACAACATATTAAGGGTCTAGAATTTCATCTTGACCGATTGGTAAGAACGGTAAGTCTTGGTAAGTCTGAAAGCACTGGTAAGAATCTCCATGCTTTCTTTATCCCTCCGTTCTCTACCCCCTCCCCCCCCCCCCCTCTCTATACCCCATGTCTCTCTCTCTCTTTCTGTCTTTGTCTGTCTCACTCTGTCTCTCTATCTTTCTCTTACCTGGAAGAGAGAAAGCTGGTACGTAGAGGGACCGGGAGTTTTTTGTTGTCTCATCTAATATGACGTCATTATGATCCGTTGACCACGTATAATCTGTTTCTGTCGGTTCGGCTCCCTCGCAGTCGGAGTAAAATGTGACTTGGGCGTGAAGATAGAAGCTATAGTGATAATGTGATAAGGAAGGGTAAATTGAGAGGCGCATTACTTCGGTGTCGGTATACATAATGACCACGTAAAATTCGGAAATTATTACCATTATCATCATCATCATCAACTTCAATGTCATCACTATCATCATTGGGCCATAATCAGTGTCAGTGACATCATCACCATTATCGCTATCGTTGTCACCATCACCACCACCACCACCAGGATTATCATCAACCATATCATTAAAACGATCGTTACCATTGTCACCATCAACATCATCATTAGGCCCTACCACTGTCCGCGTTATCATCGTCATCATCAACATTATTATGATCACCATCATTATCATTATCATGGTCACCATCACTATCATTATCGATATAACACCCTTATCAGTACCATCATCATCATCACTATCATCCTCATCGCTATTAGCATCATCACCATCATCATTACAATCGCTGCCGCCACTACCATCACCACCATCACCACCATCATCACTTTCACCACGTCCCTCTTCATCATTATTCTGGACCTTTCGCATTTCCTAGGAGGAAACTCTGCAACGCACCAATTCCTTGGAAAATGCAAGTAAAATCACAATGGAAAGCTGAGACTGAGGCTTTTGTCGAAAGTTGATGGACCGGGACAGCATCGGAATCTCTTGACTCTGGACAACGACATATTTGCAATTGTTCTTCCGCAGCAAATCTTCGGATGATCTGCTGTCCCTGCCTCCCAACTTTCGACAAAAGCCTCGTTGTGATTTTAATACCATTTTAAAAGCAATCGATGCGTTGTAGAGAGTTTCCGCGTAGAAAAAGCGAAAAGACCCTAATTATCAATAATCACTGTCGTCATCAGCACCCTCATCATTATAACCATTATCATTCCCCCACCCCAATCATCACCATCATCATTGTCGTTATCATCATCTTGATAGAGCTAAAATGTGAAATATTATTAATAACCTTTCTGACAGCATGACCCTCCTTGGTGTAATGGCACTTGGTACGATCGTTATGTCCGGGACCATTTCGGGAGTACGGACCACATCAAGAGTCCCGACACCAGTTCCACCCAAGAAATTGGTGGCGAAGGCAGTGAAAGTATAGACCACATCCTCGGCCAGTAGATGGCTGTCAATGTCCAGCTCAGAAGTAGTTATGCCTGGATGTAAATGAGGGAAATTTAAAGCACGTACGAACCAGCAGCAGTCTTGTACAGTACCAACTTAGGTCCTCGGCTACTCAAATCTGGCCAGGTTCCCAACCCACAATCCAACATAATAATAATAATAATAATGCAGTTCTTATATAGCGCATTTTAGACCTGAAAGGACTCTCAATGCACTTTACAGAAATAAAAATTATACAACATAAGGAATTACTTAGAATAACACTTAACAACATCAACATTGATCAGTTACATACATGTATGACATAAGTATTGGGAAAGGTCTATTTGAATGCTTCATTTAAAGAGAAATATTTTAAGTTGTGATTTGAAAAGTCCAGGATTATTTTGTGATCGGAGAGTACTGGGGAGGGAATTCCAAAGGGTTGGGGCACTGTAGGAGAAGGACCTTTCGCCATGCGTCTTACTTCTTAGTCTGGGTACTTGAAGGAGTAGTCGAGTTGATGATCTAAGTTTCCTAGAGGGGGTGTATGGAGAAACAAGTTCAGAAATATATTGAGGGGCAAGACCATGGACAGCATTAAATGTTATTAGAAGGACTTTGAAGCGAATTCGTGATTTGATAAAGAGCCAGTGAAGTTCTTTGAGGATTGGGGTGATGTGGTTGTGTTTCTTGGATCTGGAGACAAGTCTTGCGGCTGAATTCTGGATTATTTGGAGCTTTGCTATATCTTTGTCCGGCGTTCCGTACAAGAGACTGTTACAGTTATCAAGAAGGGAAGACACAAAAGCATGAATGAGGATCTCAGTCACATTCTTACTAAGGTATGACCGAATCATTCCAATACGTCTCAGAGCAAATGAGGCCTTGCGACAAACAATATTTACGTGTCGGTGCATGTTCACATTCTTATAAAAAATTACACCCAGATCACATACTAAAGGGGATGGCAGAACCTGGCCAATCATTGATCAAAGGGAGAGCCTCCTGAACTCGTCTGAAAGGTGATGAAACATGAAGCAACTCCATTTTGCTGTCATTAAGTTTCAGATGATTGCTCACCATCCAGTTCCGTACTTCCTGGAGACAGATTTCCAGTCTACCTGCAACATTCTCCCTTTCCGAAGACTTTAAGGAGACGATAAGTTGTGTGTCGTCAGCGTAAATCATTGTAGAGAAACCATGTGCCTGAATGATGTCCTGAACTGGCGTAGTGTAGCAGATAAAGAGAATCGGACCGATTACCGATCCTTGAGGCACGCCCCACCGCAGTGGTGTTGAATCTGAGGTGTTGTCTTGAATGCGCACTGAACAGTTCTGAACAGTTAAACGGTATAGGCTTGTAATATAGACCCACTTGAAGGATAACACACTCATACGCTACTCAGGATATTCATACCGCAATAAGCATGTTACCAAGGAGCAAAGCAAGTACGTTTCCTCTGAAAACAGTTTAGTGTCTCCATTCAAACAACATTAAAGGCAAAATTATTCTCTATATTATTCATAGTTTCCCCAACAGATACATTTCAAGACTTGCTATTTATAATTATTTTTAAGTAAACGGTCTCACTCGATTTAAATGACGACGGCTGAACTATTCAAGTTCTCCCTATTTCGCTCTTTTGCTCTTCATTTACATTGTTCTTCTCCCATTTCCCCCTTGGTCATGGAACATATGGGTGGGACGGTGCTCCTTAAGCCCCCCACCCCCATCTGTACGCCTGTTATAAGCCAGTTCGTAGTTCCACTCTGCGCATGATCAGAGGAAGGTCATTGGTACTATAGTGACATGGTGATTTAAAATCTAATGAGATAAGCACCAACTTTGATGTCTTGATTATTCATATATTCTTTTGAATTGTGTTCTTCATTTACATCCACAATAAACCACACTGCGTCCACGAACGACTGGTATTTCACAGTTTGACAAGTACATTGTACAGCACGCATTCAAAGTAGAAATGCAACAAATACCTTAGAGTGTTCATTTGAGTGCTATTTTAGTCACCTGGACTATTCAATTTCGTCATCCAGCTATGTGGGGCATGCTTATGTAATATCTTGCTTTGAAATTTGTCTATCATAATGAAAGAAATTAAAGGTCATTTGACAAAAATTGTCCATGAAGTAACTACGAACTGGTCTATTATTAACCCCTCTTTTAAATGAAAACTCATTCCAGGTATCACTGTGTTATCAGACCAACCGGAATAATCAGAGTGGCAATAGTATGAAATCATTGTTATCACATTTCTCAATGATGTTCAGTTGTCACACCTTGATATTTTAGCCAGCATAAGTATGCCGACGTACTGTAGTATGGCAAACCGTTTTCTCCTTTAATTCCATTTTGTTTCAATATTAACTAGTCTAATCTTGATATCATAAAAAATCATTGAAAATAGCAACACACACTATCAAGAATCCAAGTTCTTTATAGAATAATTGCTTGTGTGGCTAGCTAAATGAATTTAAGAAATCATTTTAATGAACACTGCTACAGCCTACGTATGTTGGCATGCGCTGGCTAACATGTTCGGGTGTGGGAGCCCCCTTTTGTCTAAAACAAGGACTAATTACCATTTACGGCCTCGGTTAGATTATCACTATCTGCTGGACTAACCGTCCACATGTACGTGAAGCTCCGGCTAGCACCGCCAATGGTTTCCCGGGCAGATATACAGACATTCCCGCAGCTACTGACCGTACTGGCACCACGAAGAACCACGCCCACTAGAGTAGAAATCCCCTCTGATACGGTGATGTCGGTCTCCTCCGCTGCGCTCGGGTACTCGCCGATGCCGTATATGACGCCCTCACGTACGGTGAGAGTCTCACCTGGATCAGCGAAAGATATTGTCAAAAGTAGTAACACTGCATGTCACTATTACATTTTCCTGACACCTATCCCTTTCCTAATGAAATCGAGCATGAAATAAAAGCGTAAAATTTATTACCAGAAAATGTTTAATCTTTGGTTTCATGATTTGGGACCCTAATTATTTACTTTATTTACGAGTCTAATAGCTGAGCTCCGTCAAATTTATTTCATTAAACACCACCACCACCACACTGTTAGAAGAAACAGAAAATTTTACAGAAGAAAAATTTTAAAACAGATTTTAAATAAAAAAAATAACCAAATCATTATGTAAAACTGTTATAACAGGATAGATTTCTTACATTTTTTTACAATGTTACAGAACAGGTCTGTTCTAAAAAAAAGGGGGAAAAGTTTATTACAATAAATTTGTAAGGTTACATACACCAAATACCAATTTTCTGTAATTTTACACAAATGCATGTAACATTACACGGTGCAGTAAGAATACAGGTATTCTCTGCTGCAGGAATTGTGTGTGTTTTTTTAAAGTAGAAATACCATAACCACAATTACTTCCTATATCATCACCATCATTATCACATTTCTTATCAGTTTATTTTCCCTCCTCATTATCAGCAGTATCACCATCATCACCATCACCACCACTATCATCATCATCATCATCGTCATTATCATAATCCTCATCATCAACACCACCACCGCCACCAGCACCACTATCATATAGAAGAGTATTTAAAATAATGGTGCACCTGGTTCGATGAGATTGTCTCCTTGACCAAGCATGATCTCCAGCATCTCATGGTTCCTGGTCAGGTAGCATCGGCTTCCCTCTCCTAGAAGGTTTCTGCTCTCAGCCATGTCAGTGGGCATCGCGCCATTTTCGCCGCCTTCTTCAGCTTCGATCGTCGCTACGAAGATGGCATCGCAGTCGGGTAGGATGTTGTCTTTGATTGAGACTTCCGTGGGAAACTCGAGAATGAGGACGTTTCCTTCGAAAAGACAAAAGAGACATGGTCAATTATGTGGATATAGAGACATGGTTTGGGCCTTCAACGACTTGCGCCATTTTCGTTCGCAGAAGGGCTGGGAGTGTCGGGGAGGGTGCTCCTTTTCCCCAAGAAATAGAATGGTTAAGACAAGGTTTAGGTTCAAGTTATTATGATCATCTACATAATCTTCATTTCCAAATTAAATTTCTACTTCCACCACCACAACCGATACATCTACTTAAAACCACCATGAACGTCTTTATTGTAATCATCGTAATCATATTAATCATCATAATCATCAGAATCATTGTGATTATATCCATAAATATCATCACCATTAACATTACCGTTATCGTTATCATCGTCATCATCATCGTCGTCATAATCATTATCATCATCTTCCTCCTCCTCGTTATCATCTTCTTTATCATCATCAACAAAATTATTTCCAGAGCATCATCAGCATAAACTATCATCCCCAAAATCTTCCTCATTTCCATCATCATCGTTTTCACTGTCATCATAAATCATCATCATCATTACCATCATCATCTTCACTACCACTACCGTCACCATCATCACCATGATCAGCCATGATCATTATTATCAGGATCATCATCACCACCACCCCACCATCACCATCATCATCACCATTATCACCACAATCAGCACCATCATCGTCATCACCACCATCGTCACCATCATCATCACCATCGCCACCACCACCATCATCGTCATCACCACCATCGTTACCATCATCATCCTCAGTTTACCTGTTGGTTTGAAAGAAAGTGTAGCCATGTCAAGCTGAGGAGGGGGATCGTAAAAAGTTATGGCGTAGTATCCGGACCCGGTGGTAGGCAGTAGGTCAATCCCATTGAACGATGGAGCAACCATGACCTGGACAGATTCAGATGGGGCTTCAAGGTCAAAGGTCAAAGTCGTGTCACCTTCAAAGAATCCCATTGCAGGTGCCATATCTTCATCACCTGAAAAAAAATTCAAGATTAAGTTAAGGTAGTGTCCATTGCTTGTTTTTAATTTAATAATATGTTTTATATATCTTATATTGTAATAAAGGTTTATTTCCAAACTTGACATGAATTACATGCTTTATTTGTATTTGTAAATACTTTATTTCATGTATGCCCCAACCAATGTGGATAACCTCTCCATTTATGATACAGCGACCAAGATGATGATGGTTATGATGATGTCTAAGATATTATTATCCTAATTTTTTTTAACCATATTTATTATTATTATCATCATCATCATCATCGTCTTCATCATCATCCTCATCATCATCCTCATCATCAGTAGTAGTAGTAGTAGTAGTAGTAGTAAGTAGAAGTAGTAGTAATGGTAGTAGTAGTAGAAGTGGTTGTAGTAAGTATAGTAGTATAGTAGCAGTAGTAGTAGTAGTAGTAGTAGTAGTAGTAGTAGTAGTAGTAGAAGTAGTAGTAAAACGGACTGTAATGAAGCTGACTTACCGTACAGAAAGACAAGATAAGGATCGAGATCAAATTCTTTGGCCTGGGTGAAATCCAATTCATCCGCAGCAGTGAATCTTAGTACATAGTTTGGCGTCGAGCCGAGAAGAAAAACATCCTCAGAAACGTTATCAACTGTGATTGCTGTAAGTACATCATCCAAAAACATATATGATTATAGAAATAGTAGGTCTATTTCTTAAAGCTTTAAGAGTATAAGGCTTTACCAAGCATCACACAGTGTATAATGATATGCAATATTTATCTAGTATAGCGCTAGCGCTAAATTAATGTTTCTACATACTATTATCCCGGTCTCAGCACGGCTACTCTTATCGGGCGCTCGATCATTCAAGGAATTCCTTCCTACCTGGTATCCATTTACTACACCTGGATATAGAGTGTCAAATGTAGATAAACGCCTTGTCAAAGGATACTAGTGCTGCGGTGGGATTCGAACCCCGGACCTTGTGGTTCAAAGTCGGAAGACTTACTCACCGAGCCAAAACGCCTCTATTACCTGCATTACCAGCACCATAAGTGGGCATGATGTCATAAAATACCTCGCAAATCTCAATGATGACGTTTTTCAGAAGTCGACTTTGCCAGATGACCTATGTCGCCATGTTGACTTTAAAAGTTAGTAAGTCAACATGGTAAATCTATAGGAAGGGAAAACCTCCTGACATTTCATTAAGAAATCACCTTAAAGCCTATGGAAATAACTGAAACTCGACGAAAATGGTGAGGGATATTTTTCCTTGGAAAATTGGTTTAATTTCGTCTTAATAACTTTACAAGTCGGCATGTCGACATGAGGTATGATATTTCGTACAAAGAGGTACAGAAGTTGATTAAGATAATTTATGTCGACATACATGTCGACAAAGAATATCCCTATGGCAAGAGGGATATGGTCACAGTACTTTGAAGGATCGTATTATGTTTCCTGATTTGCAATACATGTAAGTTCAGATTGATCAATAGATGTAGGCCCCTGATTGAGGACGGAGGGAGTCCGATACCCCCTCCCCTCTTTTTTTTATTTCTTCTGAGATTCCTTCCTTTTTCTGGATTTAAAAAAAAATTGGATCTACTACTGACTGAGTGGGAGGTAAACTTACGTGTGAATACTTTCAGGTTATCCCCATGCATTACAGGCGTAGTATCGAACAACACAGTGAAGGAGTATGAACCTACAATAAGGAAAGAAAGGCATGTCCATCAATCAATCGTAATGAATAAGTAATCATTAGAAATCTATTATAATGTTTCGCCGATGATATTTAAACTATCGAAAAAAATGTTTTAAACATGTTTGTTAACAAGCTATTTGGTTTGTTCGTTTCAAAGATTGTATTTGTCATGAAATATTTAGTTTAAATATAAGAATCCTACTGATGACCTTTGCACAAAGAACTCTATTTGATCGTAACTCAAAATCAAACTTATTTCCCCACCAATCAATAGCGCGTACAATGGGGATTGCGTTTGCTACGTTTCAAAGCAACCCCTTGTGCCGGGCCCTTTTTTAAGAAATGGTCACCACTCACCTTCAGCATTACCATCAATCGATGAATCATCGTCATCATCATTATCATCACCGTCGTCATCTTTATCATTATAATCATCATCATTACCATCATTATCATCATCATCATCATTGCTAGCATCATTTTTATCAGCATCATCGTCATCATTATCATCGCCATTATCATTATCATCATCCCCAGGGCCCGATCCCCACCACCACCACCACCATCATCATCATTACCAGCATCATCATCATTCTTATCAGCATCATCATCATCGTCATAATAGTCATTATCATCATCATCATCATTACCACCATCATCATTACTAGCATCATCATAATCATCACCAATATCATCAACACCACAGCCACCTTAAAAATGCATTGTCGTCATCGACATCATTGTCATCATTACCATTATCATCAGCATCATCCTTATCAGCATCATCATCACTACTACTATCATCATCATCATAATCATCATCGTCATCACCACCACCACCATTAATACCACCATCACCACAATCATCATCTTCATCATCAGTATCAGCATCATCATTACCACCACAACCACTTTCAACGCCACCATTAACTTTCTCCTCCTCCGCCTCACCATAATCATAACCACGACCGCCATTTATTTATTTATTTATCTATCTATCTAAAAATCTTTACACAGGATAATATATAATAATAGATAGATAATATATACACTGTCACAACATCACAACTAAAACCATCATTATGACCACCACTACTACCACCACCACCGCCGCCACCACCACCACCACCATCACCATCATCATCATTATTTCTGATCATCAATTCCTACCAGGCTCTAAGTTAGCCCGACAGTATCCCATCGATGGGTCCATAACCTTCATGGTTGCATTGAATTCCTCGGAGTCGGATACCCGGGTGTATAGACAGACGGGTGTCGGATCCTGGTGAAACCCGGCTCCATGCACCGTTATCTAGGAGGAAATACAGTAAAATAAGATTGCAAAATTTTAAAATGAAGGATGTTAAATGTTCTCTTTTCTCTTGACTTTTATTTCTACAACATAAATATGATGTGAGTGTTTTGATCGAGATATTCGTCGCCGTATCCTGGGGGCCGTTTCATATAGCTGATCGTAAGTTAAGGCGACTGGTGATCATTTCTTGTGGTAAATTATATAAACCATTAAATGTTCATTGGTGATTATTTAGAGCGTTAGAAAGGTTCACTAGTCGTTCTTAAAGTCGCTCTTAACTTACTAACATATTTATAAAACACCCACCGGGGCAATAATTGTCATTGGCAAAATGGGGCTCAGGAGTTTTTAAACAAAGCAATGACGTACAGACAGTGGGGGCCTAAGGGGCCCATGGATACCTAAAACAATTCACAACCAAGAAAAAAGAAACGGAAAGTTAAGGAATATGAGTGAAATATGAAACAATGTTCTGACTATTAATGAAAAATCCATAAAATGTATTTTTGTGCTCGCTTGCTTGCAACTCTCTTTAAGTTTTGCCCCATACGCCATGTCTGGCCCCACAATTTGTTCTGCTTTATACGCTTCTGCCACAATCAACCGTGTAAAAAAAATGTCGGGTATATCCAATGGTTACATCGTTTTTATACCGTATAACGAACTGCGCAGTGATATAAGCCTAACGAGAGCGAATCTGACCAATCAGAAGCTTTGTTACTAATTGCTCATCTTACATAGTTACAAAGATATATATCTTACGTTGTAATCCATGTTTTCAGGTACAGCTGACGGCTTTATGGTCACAACGATCATGCAGTCAGTATGATTCCCCGCACATATATCACAGTTGTCAAAAACAGCACCACTGAAGAAAATAAAGTAATTATCAAATTAAGACATACAATTACAACAAATGATTGATACACAATTATAACAAGTGGAATACCTCTGGCGGTCTCACCTGCAGCAGTGCTGACTTTGAAAACTACTATAACTCGCACAAGATGTTCAGTGATATTTGGTTACTCTTATGTACACGTTTTATGAACTAGACCAATACACTTACAGAGATATAATGGTAATTCGACAAATACCCCCAACATGGCCAAAGTTCATTGACCTTACATGACCTTTGACCTTGAACATGTGACCTTAAACTCGCACAGGATGTTCAGTGATACTTGATTACTCTTATGTCCAGGTTTCATAAGTCAGATCCATAAACTTTCAAAGTTATGATGGTAATTCAACAGATACCCCCATTATGGCCAAAGTTCATTGACCTTTGACCTTGGTCATGTGACCTAAAATGCGCACAGGATGTTCAGTGATACTTGATTACTCTTATGTCCAAGTTTTATCAACTAGACCAATATACTTTGAAAGTTATGATGGTAATTCAACAAATACCCCCAATTTGGCCAAAGTTCATTGACCCTAAATGACCCTTGACCTTAATCATGTGACCTGAAACTTGCACAAGATGTTCAGTGATACTTGATTAATCTTATGTCCAAGTTTCATGAATCAGATCCATAAACTTTCAAAGTTATGATGGTAATTCAACAGATACCCCCCAATTCGGCCAAAGTTCATTGACCCTAAATGACCTTTGACCTTGGTCATGTGACGTGAAACTCGTGCAGGAACCTTATGTCCAAGTTTCATGAACTAGGTCTATATATTTTCTAAGTTATGATGACATTTCAAAAACTTAACCTTAGGTTAAGATTTTGATGTTGATTCCCCCAACATGGTCTAAGTTCATTGACCCTAAATGACCCTTGACCTTGATCATGTGACATGAAACTCAGGCAGGATATTTAGTAATACTTGATTAAACTTATGGTCAAGTTTCATGAACTAGGTCTATATACTTTCTAAGTTATGTTGTCATTTCAAAAACTTAACCTTCGGTTAAGATTTGGTGTTGACGCCGCCGCCGCCGTCGGAAAAGCTGCGCCTATAGTTTCACTCTGCTATGCAGGTGAGACAAAAATGATAATTGTGATAGTAAGGATGATAATGAAAATAATGTTGGTATAGTCAGTTTTTATATAGCGCTTAACACATGATAAATATATTTCTATGCGCTTCAGAAATAAATGGAAAAAACAGATGTGTCGGTGAGTTCACACTGTTGAGTTACAATTTTGATAAGTAGGTTTTAAGGGCCGTTTTGAATTTGTCAACTGAATCAATTGTATTTTTAAAGGAATTTGAACAGGGGCTGCATGAGCAAAGGAATGTTTACCATATGTTGTTTGTTAATATTGGAGGAACGATTGATAAATTCTTCCTATTGATAATGAAAATGAAATAAAATAAGACAAAATACTGGTAAAGATTGTAGTAGTAATAATGACAATAGCAATGATAGCAATAGTGGAAGTAAAAGTATGAATATGAATACAACCCGGAATACAGTAAGGCTAACAACGCCCGCTCGTCGCAAGCACATTGGGCATTTATTATGATCGACTGAAAATTGCCAGAGCCATGATCCAATTCAGATATTGATAATAATAAAAACCACCGGATAATGTTACAAATAATTATCCGAATACTTTGATACAATGATTGCAACAAACTAATTAAATGGCCTAACTTTCTTAGTCTTTAAAACTGCTTTTTTTTTCAATACAAGGGCATCATCCTGTTAGCCCAAGTAACTTACAAAAATCAGTGCTCCTTGTTTGTAAAATCAATTTTATTCGAAATTGCGAAAAAAGTAAATACTCTACATTGTTCTGAAATACGTATATAATAAAGGACTTTTTCAAATAAAACTTTGTTTCTTCCTCATTATAATAACATGTGAAAATAATGAATAACATGAAATCGTTAACATTATTGAATCTGAATTCATACATAAACATTTTAAATTAATTATTCCAAAAGTAAACTTCAAATTAATCTGTACATTCTTCTTCAATAATTTATTATCACAAAGGGAATAGTAATACAGAAAAGAAACTTCTGAAAATCTCTATGAGGGCGATTCCATGCTAGAAAAATCAGCCATTTTCACAGCATTTTCCAACCTGCTGTCCAAACGAACGAAGAACTTCAATTTCTTTTGTGGTAGTATTAAAGTACTACTGGGTAGACATGCAAAAAACTGACAACCAACAAAAATACGTTGTCCATAGGTGAATTAGAGCTCAAAATGTTGCGTGTCGTACGGGACATTTCTGCGTCCCGTACGACACACAACATTTTCACCTATAATTTACCCATAATCAATTTTTGTGTGTTGGTTATTAGTTTTTCACATGACTACCTACTATAGCTTTATCACTGAAAATACAGAATATTTTATTGCTCAAGCATTCGGCTAGGAAACTAGACATTGTTGTCAAAATGTCCCGTACGACATGTATGGAATCGCCCATGAATATGAATATAAAGCACATACAGAGTTATAATCTATAGATAAATATCAAGTTGCACATGATATTTTTCCTTTACACTACCATTAAATCAAAATAAGATGAGAAATTTATGATAAAATACACACACACAAAATAATCACACACTCAGCTACGCTCCACCCACCCCCATAAATAATGCATGAGAAGAAGGGAAAGGAAAAGGGAGAAAAAAACAAAAGCAAAATGAAATAAAATGGAGAAGGTTAGGATTCGTTTCATTCTTCTTCGCCATGACGTAATAATAAGCGAAATTTTGAGGGGCGCTCCCTTCCCTTGGCATATACGATTACAAACTCATTTTGCATGGTATTTGGTATTTGTTTAATAATGTTGTGTGAGACTTGGAAAAGCACTGTTCTGAAATCTTGTGTTTTTATACACTGCAAAAAACGCCGGTGTTAGTTTAACATTAGCCCGGTATCTATATCGGTCCTCACCAGAGAAGCGCGGAAACACCAGTTAAGAATCAAATCGATATTGGTTTAATGGGTGTTAGTCTAACGCCAAACTGGTGTTGTTTCAACACCTCTCTGATGTGGTCTAGGCCGAATTAACAGCGGCGTTTTTGCAGTGCATGTTTGTGTGTACACGTGGCGGATACGTCTTGGAAACCAGTTTGCATAAAAAATATATAATATAAGTTAAGACCTAGTTTCGGCGTCTGATGCTACAGAAACTGGATATGGTATAGGATTGCATTCTAATTGTTGACGTACCTGTTTGGCTCTCCGTCACATCCTATGCATGACGTGTCTTCTCCGCATTCGTTGCATTCATTCAAACCTTCATTCATATCTAGCCCTGTACCACCAAGGACGCAGTAGCCACATTCGTTGTTCATGGCTCCGGAGTCCATATCTAGAAAGGATGAAAATCGATCTATATAAGCCCCGCTTTTTTCGCAAATTACAGTTCTTTTTCATGCTTTTTAAATTGGATAGGAACTAATTTTACATTCATTATTCTGAAAAGATGATGATAATAATGATAATAACGGTATATTTACCCAGGGTAGCCACTTCAGTTCCGAAAATTGTTTTCCTAGCGGGCCCTGCTATTATTATTACCCGGCTAAGCTTGGCTACCTATTCAGGTGCACGCAGCTTTTTGAGGAATTACTTCCTGTCGGTACCCATTTACCTCACCTGGGTCGAGTGCAGCACACTGTGGATGAATTCCTTGCTGAAGGAAATTATGCCATGGCTGGGATTTGAACCCATGACCCTCTGTTTCAAAGTCCGGAGACTAATCCAATGGGCCACAACGCTCCACAAAAGATGTTGTGTCAGTGATTGCCCTTCCGAAAACTAGTCCCATATCATTAATATGCATACATATTTGTTAATGAGCTGTATCAACTTACAAATGTTTGGAATGGGATGTTTTGTTGTCGTCATGTTTTAAAACCTTCTGTGAAACCTGTTGTATAGCGCATAAGAGAATTCTTAAAATGTAAGTACTAAATCTCCCAGAATGATCATTATGTGGAACACGGCCCTCATGTCCATTTATGCTCTATTTCTCTATTTCTTTAAAATGTCAATCCGTTAATTTGTATCTGATTTATATGTCTTTTATTATGTATTGGAAATGAAGTAAAATAAATGAATTGAATTAAACGCCTGCAACCCCAATGAGTATAGGTATTACAAATACCTAAGGGACACTTCATGTCGCAGTCTCTGTGACCGGATGAGAGGAATGATGGGGCGCCATCTTCCGTTGACATGGAGCAAACGTTACACGCATCTCGGTCGAAACCTTTTGAGGGGCATCCTGAGAGAAGAGAGAGAGAGAAAAAAAGTGTTATTCAATTTAATTATCATCTTTCCTTCATCTATATAGTACATTCTCATTTTACATAACCTTGTCGATCACGTTTTAACTATCTGATATGAAATATCGCCCCCGAATACGCAAAGGTCAAGTCCACCCCAGAAAATGTTGATTGAATAAATAGAGAAAAATCTAACTAGCATAATGCTGAACATTTCATCAAAATCGGATGTTAAATAAGACAGTAATGAAATTTTAAAGTTTCGCTTATTTTTCACAGAACAGTTATATGCACAACTCAGTGACATGTAATTGAGACAGTCGATGATGTCCCTCACTCACTGTTTTTTATTGTTTATATAATAAATATTTCATTTTTACAGATATATTTTGACATTAAGGACCAACCTGACAAAACCATACAGTATTAATGCTAATTTCACATGTTCAGGGAGGGATTTATCGTTGTTTCACTTGACAATGAGGAAAAAATTAGAATATTAGAAAATTATAATGAATTACAAATTAATAGTGAGTGGATGACGACACCAGTCTCCTCATTTGCATACCGACCAGGAGTTCATATAACTGTTTTTGTGAAATTAAGCAAAACTTTAAAATGTCATAACTTTCCTATTTTACATCCGATTTTGATGACATTTTCAGTGTTATGCTTGTCAGATTTTTCGCTTTTTATTCAAATCAACTTTTTCTTGGGGGTAAACTTGTCCTTTAAATGGTCCTTGTATTGGTATACAAAATTAGGAAAATTAATGAATCAATTTATTTTTGCCAATAATAATTTATTCACCTAACCTCCGGGGTCTCCTCTTCATTACTGGAAAGAATACAATCATATGTCACACACTATGCTCACAGTGTGTTCACATACTGGACGGTGTGAAAATATTATCCACACTGTCAAAATGCTGGAATTCAACAGTGTGAAAAAAAAATTGACACTGGACACCTCGAAAGTGACTGCACAGCGTGTTCACATGGTCTACTATGTAAATATATGTTTCACACTTCTGAAATATTCAAATTGTACAGTGTGAATGTGATTTCACATTGTGTTCCACACTGTGAACACACTGTGGCACACACTGTGGTACACATTGTGGGACACTGTGTTCTTCCCAGTAGGGGATAATTGCGTTAAGAACTGAAGAAAGGAATGAGATTCAAAGCCTATGGTTAAATTTAGGAGCGAAATTCAAAACCACATGACAATTTTACTTCTTGTTGTTGTTTTGAGGTGTCATTAAACGTAGGATCTAACCATTATTTTGTAGGGATGTTTACACGTACCAGAGAAGGTCTTATCGACAGTTTCACACATCTCATCGATGCTCATGAATCCGGTATACTGGTAGATGACGTCATCGGTTATCATCCACGGAGTGTCCGTCGAGTTATCAATTGGGGTCATCATCATTATGACGTCATTGATGATGTCTACGACGCCATGGGCTATAGTCCCACACGCATCCTCGTCGGTTAGGATGAAAAAGAGGTGGTTAACGATTTCTGTTGCCAGGTCTTCAGCTTCTGAAAAGGATACGACGTTAAGATATGAGTTTACAAACAGAACATAGTCATTCTAGATGGCGAGGGTCTACTTAACCGCCTAATCGCCCCAAACAAAGATGAGAACATGAATTGAAACGTTATGCATTCTATGATATATATATGGCTGAAACCTGAATCCGGTTATTAAACAGGATAGGGGACACAGAGCGGTAAAATATTGTGCACTTCATAGATATGGGACGTTTAATCTACTTGTCATGTAACTTTACTGGTTATGCATCTGTCACTGCAATGACCTCAATCAAGCCACCACCATCACCTTCACCACAACCACCAACATCCTCACCACCGTCATCACTATCACCAGCAGCAGCACAACAAGCAGCACATCATTACCATAATCACCGCCCTCAATCTATCACCAATCCATTATCAATATTTCCATGACAACCATATATTATTTCTATTACCCCCTCAAAATCCACCACCATGAGCAACACCACCTACCCCCATATCCATATCTAAGATGTGACCACAAAATACTGTAAACATCACAAATATTTCCACCACCCTCCATAATCATAACCATTTTTACCTCCCCTCCATAATGAAAATTGCCACAACACCCATAGCTGTTGACGAACCAATCATACTCCAACCACCACCACCACCATAATTGCCCCTACACCATTATTACTTGTATTACTACCACCATGACTATCACTGTCGCTACCAACAGTAGAAACACCATCACAGTCGGCATCACCATGATTACAATCATCCATCAAGGCTACATCCTCTTACCTGAATTCGTCAATGCTTCGGTGATTTCATCACAAAGCTCCTGCTTGCTATCGAATCCCATGGCTTCATAAACAAGCGCTTCAATCTCCTGGGCAATCGGATATAGAGGTGAGGTGGAATTAATCCCTACATCTCCTAGGATCTCATCCACAATATCACACCCAAATTCTCCCGAAGTCAACATAGTGCTCAACATCTTCGTCTCGAAATCGTAGATCAATTTCGGCAAAGATGGCTCTAGGAAGTGGTGAGCTAGAGGGCATATTGTCATAGGATCGTTTATATCGATTCCATAGAGCTCCTGGGCAACGCTGGCAGCTGATTCAAGCAGGGGTGAGAACAGCATTGATAGATCCTCGGGGTTCCCACCAAGGCCAGGCATCATGGTGTCTCCTAATGTCATGTTCATCATGCCCATTCCGGGCATGCCTGGCATGCCCGACATATCTCCAGAGCCATTCCAAGCGGTCATGTTGGATTCTCCTGTTAGCACGTCCATTCCCAAAGCAACAAGAGCATTGCAGAACTCTGTGGCATTGAATCCATCCTCGTTGTCCCTAGAAGAGATGACCTCCTCACAAACCGGTTCCCACATGCCACTCATATTGCCTATTTCCGGGATTCTCTGGGCCAACTCTGGAAGCACTTCAGAACAGAGGTATACGTAGGAGTCTATCAGACGATACTGTGTCCAGAACCCACCTACAACGTCCAGGATGTAAGGTATCGTCAGTGCCCCATCTGGAAGGATCTCTCCTGGGTTCTTGAAGGGGTACCATTCATCCATTGGCGGTTCTGACATCGTGGAAGTGGGTGTTGTTTGGGCTGTTGCCAGAGCAACGACCCAAAGCACTGTGAACGTTAACGCGGAAATAAACATCTTGGTATAAAGTCACCAAATGAATTTACAACTCTTCGCCGAAGGCTTGTACTCAAATCCTTTCGGAATGTTGACCTGCACAGATAAAAAGCGAAATATTACCTAGTCACAACCCTTGTTGATTAATACCTCGGTCACATTTGCTCTACGGCGGCCGAACGGCGAGTCGAAAACAGCCGTTTTAACATTTTCTTGTACCAACTACATACAGGTGGTTTAAATTAAAATTAATAAAACGGCTGTTTTCGACTCGCCGTACGGCCGCCGTAGAGCAAATGTGACCAAGGTATAAAGACCACTTTAGAAATGACAATACAATGGCACTCGGGAGGGAGAGACGGGCTAGATTGATCTGTCCCATCATGTCGAATGGTGCCGTTGGTCATGGTGATATACTAATACCTGTATACGAACTTCGCTCTCTTGACAATAAGTTATTGTTGTTCCTTCATTTCTCAGCAAACATTAGGCTAAGGTTATGAATTCGC
This sequence comes from Lytechinus pictus, assembly GCF_037042905.1. Lineage (NCBI taxonomy): Eukaryota > Metazoa > Echinodermata > Echinoidea > Temnopleuroida > Toxopneustidae > Lytechinus > Lytechinus pictus. Next base: position 14,730,103 of record NC_087263.1, on the reverse strand, counting down.
TGCACTGGCTCCCTATCAAAAATCGGATTATCTTTAAGATTTTGTTGCTTGCTTTTCATAGTATTCTTGGATCAGCACCACGATGCAGTCTTTCATTTATCAATTACTACAGATCAAGTAGGTCTTTGCGCCCATCCACTTCTGGCTACCTTGTTATTCCAAAAGTTTCAAAAACTTGGGGGAAAAGATCATGTGCTTTTGCACGCCCCACTTTGTGGAATAGCCTTCTTGAAGACATAAAAAATGTATCTCTGTCGAGACTTTCAAAAATCTTCTAAAAACTTTTTTTTATTTAACAGTTAGCTCTTTATGCGCCTTGAGTACTCTACAGAGTGGATTTGGTGCTTTATAAGTCACATAAGTCACATTATTATTATAATTATTATCATAACTCTTGGATCCATGATTCTTGTCAAGGAGTAGAAAACTATCCACTATTCTGTATTGGGGTGTGAAGCCCATACCTCTGACCTTTAGTCCTAAATATAAAAACTGTGGTGTTAAAACTGACACCAGTTGGTGTTAATAGAGGACCACACCCCGAGGTGTTAAAATTACACCCTAGAGATTGAACATAACATCAAAGAGTGTAAATGTAACAACCAAAGGTGCTGTAATAACACCTATAGGTGTTAAAGTAACACCATCAATTTAACACCGGAGTAAAATAACTGGTGTGGTCCTCCATGTACACCGGTTAACACCACAGTTTTTGCTGTGTATAGGTCTCAGGAACCAGGGGCCGATTGCACGAAAGGGTCTTTCCAAGGACCGTCTTTCGTGTCGCCCATCTTTTATGATGCGCTATAAGCGGGGTGTTTCTGAAATTTATGATAAGCAAATAAAATTCGTAAGCTTGCTTTTAAATCAAATTTTATACAATTTCATGAGATATCACATCATTTTATAAACAAATATTTTGTTTATTTTAACGGACAAATAAAATATATTTGCAGATAATTTATTTGAAATGCGTTTCACATGGCGTATCATAAAAGATGGGCGACACGAAAGACTGTCCTTGGAAAGACCCTTTCGTGCAATCGGCCCCAGGAGAGGCTAACAAGAACAATCGGAAATGAACACATAATAGTTGGCATAGCTGTTGCACCAGTTCTTGTAGAAAATACAAATGCGATGTTAACATATAACGTAAACTCTTATTTTATGCGACAGACAATATTGATTGATTATCCTACCGTTTGCAGTTAAAATAACAGCAATCGAACCGAACAGTGGCGTGGGAACTGTCTGAATCACCCAGCGTTTTTTGTTGAGCCCATATGAAGTTGGTATTTGGTACCGTAAACTTCCAACTCCATTTAATAGACCAGTTCGTAGTGACTTTATGGACAATTTTGGTAAAATGACCTCAAATGACCTTTCATTTCTTTCATTATGAAAGGCAGATTTCAAAGCCAGGTATTACGTAAGCATGCCTTACATAGCAGGATGAAGAAATTGAATAGACCAGGTGACTAGATAATAGCACACCAACGAACGCTCTATTTGTGGCATTTCTATTTTGAATGCATATGATAGCATGTTGTACAATGTACTTGGCAAACTGTGAAATACCAGTCATTCGTGGACGCATTGTTGTTTTTGTGGATGTAAATGAAAAACACAATTCAAAAGAATATATGAATAATCAAAACATCACCGTTGGTGCTTATCTCATTAAATTCTAAACCACCATGTCACTTTAGTACCAATGACCTTCCTCTGATCATGCGCAGAGTGGAACTACGAACTGGATTATTGGAAAAACTATCAAACACTAAACAATTTGTCAGATTTCATATATAACAGTTCACTTGATTGCTGTAACGTGTTCTTGAATATGATGTTACAATAAATGTAATTAATTTAGATAGGCCTGCTTAAGATTGATTGATTGATTGATTGAATTTATTCTTCTTCATTTCAAACAAATTGACAAAGTAAGTAGGAACAAATCAGAACATGATTAACAGAACTGAAAACGACAACATTTCTATAAATTAAACGTACATCAATAACATCATGTTGATATTCTGTATAAGAGTATTCGTTTAGTTATTCGTAGATCAAAAGTTAGATGACTGTTATTCAAAGTGCTTACGTAAGAGAGATTTGGATCTGATATAGATGACCGAGTTTGGTTCTGAAAAAGAAACGCAGCAGCACAATGCATCATCCCATGGACCTATGAAGAGATGGACATTCATCGCTTAGATAATGAATTCACCAACAGGTGACTGTAATTGTCATCTGAATAACATTCTCTTCATACTAGTCTTCTTTGGTCCTATGATCGTCACCGTGAGAAGGGACTGAAGCAGTTAGTGATTGGAAATTTATATTTCACAAATTATATGCGCAATAGATAACAAATCACTTAAATCATGGGAAATCGATGTGCAGTTCTTGTTTACCTTTGGTAATCTTAGTTCCATGTGTTTTATTTGGGGGAAATGTCTGCATATTTGAATAAACATTGTAGAGGCAATATTGTGATTGATTGTTTACCATTTAACAGTTTAAGATTTAATTTTCCCAAGTTTCTTCATAATATTCCAGATATACGTGGCACATAACACGTATAGATCGTGTATCTCTCAATGTTAATGAGGTCCTTATGTGTGAGCGGTAGTTAGCGGATCGAATAATATCATATTTTATATCATAAAAATCGTCTGCTTCTCAGGTTTGCTGCTCCATATATGAAGCATGTTGACTGAAGGGCACATGCTGAAACAGGGTATCAGCCAACAAAAATCAAGACCGGGAAACTGTTCCGTCTTTGAGTGATCAGATACCCTTGGTAGTCATGGCAATTGCTATTGTTACAACACCTGTGTGTTCTCATCAGGTGACGGTGACTATCATTGGATCAAAGAAATGCTCGCGTTAATCGTCCATCTTTTCATAGGTCCATGGTTTGTCCAATGATCCCGTACTTAACGCAAACGCTTGGATGTATCATCAGAGTTAGAGAAAATCGGACGTCCAATTTTGGACTTTCATTGAATATTATTTGAGGGCATTAGTATGAACAATCTAGTTTAAACATGAAGAATAAAAATGACAATTTACACGAGCCATGGCTAGTTTTGAAAATGAGTTATCCTGAAATGAATTATGAAAAATCTTGCAATTGCAGAAAATATCTTGAAGTTATTCGAATGGGATACGATAATACTTTCTGTTCATTTTGTTTAATCGATTATTAGGGATGTTAATGTCATGAATTATTGAATTATGCATCTACTCACTGCATCAAATTACAAATTGTACCGTCTAACATAATTTTTGTGAACAACCGGAGCGAGAGAACATCAACTTTAAATGCAATGATCTTACTGTTAAGAGAATATTCAAGTTATTGTGCACGTTTTGGCCATCCTGATATTTACGGAATTTTTCTAGATAACCTTGAAAATCCTGGATATTTGTGTATTGCAGGAATTATCCTTCAAAACCTCAAAATCTCCTCAAAATCAAAAGTTGAACCACGGGGCTTGCCTGTAATGCCTGCAGGGAGTGAATGAAGCTATATGCACTGCAAAAACTCCGGTGTTGATTTAACACCAGCCTGGTATCTATATCGGGCCACACCAGAGAGGCGTTGAAACGACACCGGTTTGGTGTTAGGCTAACACCAATTTGGCATTTAAGCGAAACCAATTAGTGGTAAACCAATATCGGTTTGATTATTAACTGGTGTTGTTTCAATACTTCTCTGGTGTGGCCATATATAGATTCCGGGCTGGTGTTAAATCAACACCGTTTTTGCAGTGTAAGCAATACAAAATGGTCGTGAACGGCCATAAAAATTCCATAAATTAAACTCATATCATGAAGCTATACTATGCGAAACAAAAACACCGGTGTTGATTTAACACCAAACCAGTGTCGTTTCAACACCTCTCTGGTGTGGCCCGATATAGATACCAAGCTGGTATTAAATCAACACCGGCGTTTTTGCCGTGTATAAGAGTATTCGTTTAGTTATTCGTAGATCAAACCTAGCCGACTGTTATTCAAAGTGCTTATTTTATGCAGTAAGAAAATGCAAACAATTGTTAATGTGTTTATTACATTTTCTATTCATATTTTATGTTATTGTTATCATTATCTTTTTTTGCTATATATTCTTATTATTTTATTAATTTGTTTATTACACATCATTTTTAATTCGTATTTCATTTCATTATTCAATTATTTATTTCATTTCTATTTTCATTCATTCATTAATTATTTCTTCTTCTTCTTCTTTGTAGTCTGCTTCCTTCAATCCTGAAGATTCTTGCAGAACTTGGTGAAGTGTGTGTCACAAGGGTAAAGTGCATGTGCCAAATATATACATATTTATCTCTATGCTTATGTAATTTATGTATTTATTTATTCATTAATTCATTTTTTTATTTGTTTTATTTCTTCCCCCCTTTTTTTTTTTGGGGGGGGGTATTTACTATGAATAATGGTAATTCATGAAGATGAAATCTAACATTCCGTAGACTCTCATCTTCGAATACCTTCCCCAATTCTTGTATAATATTTCCATTAGATAACAATTTACTAAGTTCACTTTCAAGTTCAAGACCACGAGTTCTGTTTATCGTTCAACTCCCAATTTCAAGGCCCTGATGGTGAGAATATTATATTATCACCCCCACCTTCAAAAAGTATTTCTTGTACCAATCGGTGCTTGTTACTTTGCGTATTTATTAAGATACACATGTTGTAGAAAATCAGAGAATAGGGGCCGGTTGCACGGAGCTCCGATTTTGTTACTCAAAAAATCAAACGCAAGTCCCTCATACGCCCATTTCATTGGTTGAAAATCAACTTTCGATAGATTTTTTAGGAGATGTATTTGATCACATCTTTTTGTGCAACGGGTCCCTGGACAGACACGGACTACGTTTGTTGAAATGCAACAAATAGAATTGATTTTATTTCACCGATTAAACTAGGATTTTCTTTCCGAAGGTTAATATTCCTACCCCAGCTGTTCGCTAAAACACATCGATTTCACACCATCATTCGGTCTGCTTTAAGCAAAATAGACGCTATCGAATGGCAAATATCACTGACATGCATCCATAGCGATAATACCAAGATTGAAATCGAGGTTAATCCAAAATGAATAATCACCGTTTATTCATTTCCATCGATGATTCGAATGAATAATTATCGAGAAACATGCAATTCAACATAACATTACATACAATTATTTACAGAAAAATTATCATGATAGCCGTTATATACAGGATCCTTAAAGGAGAATGAAACCCTTGAAACCAGCTGAATCCATATCAAAGAGAAAAATCAAACAAACATATTGTTGAAAGTTTGAGGAAGATTGAATGAATAATAAGAAAGTTATGAGCATTTTAATATTGAGATCACTAATGCCATGTAGATCCTCCCATTGGCAATGCGACCAAGATCTGTGATGTCACACACGTACAACTCCCTCATTACTTTAGTACTTATTTCATTTATATTCTCACTTTTATAGAGTCTATCACAAGGTGAGGTGTTCTCTTTATGAGAGGACAAGTACAGAGGTTTCACAACATTATATCATTGATGAATCGTTTGTCATATGATTAGAATGAGCAAAAAGAGATGTTTTGGGGTATATTTTCAGTGTCCAAAAGGGGAGAGTTGTTCATCTGTGACATCATAGATCTTGGTCGCATTGCCAATGGGAGGATCTCCATAGCATTAGTGATCTCGACATTCAAATGCTCATAACTCTTCTATTGCTAGTCCTATTTTACTCAAACTTTTGTTGATCTTATTCTTTGATTTTTCTGCTTTCACAAAAGCTAACTTGCTCCAAGAGTTTCATTCTCCTTTAATGATGAGGTTAATTATTATTTTTGTTAAAAAAATAGTGTAGATGTTGTTATACAGAGGTTTTACAGTAACTGTTGTCCTAAAGAATGTATGTGACATCATTACAAAACCCTTTTAATAGGCCTTAGTGTTGTTGTACAAAGTGTAATTGTTGTTTTACAATGACAATAGTTAACTGTTGTTCCATAGAATGTAATTGTTTATAAATCATAGCGATCATTAGTGGAAGAGCCGTGGTGTAGTGGTTCTGACTCTCGCCTTGTAAACAGAGGGTCGTGTGTTCGAATCCCACCGCGGTCTAGCGTCCTTTGGCAAGGCGTTAATCCACACTTTGCCACTCTCGACCCAGGTGCTAAATGGGTACCCGGTAGGATGCGAAAGATATTGTATGTTTGATTTTGCCAGCGCCATAATGAGGCTGCGATGAATGCAAGGAATGCTCCCCAGGGAGTGGAAATTGTGCACTTTTCGTGCGGGATTAAAATGAATCCAATGACCGGGGTAATAATATGCTGTAACGCGCTTTGAGCCATTTTGGGAAAAGCGCTTTATAAAAATTGGCTATTATTATTATTATTATCATTTACAATATCATATCTAAAGGTAAACTCCAACTGTTATAGAGAGGTTGAATCTTGTTGTACACTCTATAAAAAAATATTGGGTAAAAATTGCTCCATGATGGTAATTATTTGTCCAACCAACATTGGGCATTTCTTTTGGGCGTTTTTGTTTATCCAGTGTGATGAAAATTTTGCCCATTCTAAAGTAAATGCTGCTTATTCTTTAACCTTACTGGACAATATGCTTCCTGAATTGGGTAAAATACTGGCCCGAATTGGTTGGACACACACTTTCCCTCATGCTGGTTAAAAATTTTCCCAATGTTGTTTACAGTGTATAAAGAGTGCAGTCATTGTTGGTAATTGTTGTATTGGGGTGTTCCCGTAGAGGCCATTTACAAAATCATTAATGGAAAGTGTAGTTGTTATTATTATTGGCTATTAAATTATTACTTTATCTAAATTAGAGTTTTTCATCCTATATTGTGGTCTGTTTCATGATGTTTGAGGACATACAGGCACTCATACACATGTTTCATCTCAGTTTGATAATTTTTTTAAATCAGCTGCTCACAAAGTGAAACTATCCCTTTAATATACACAAGCATTTTTGCATAGAGATCACCATCTACAAAATCTCTTATACTAATTGTTGTTTTACAGAGGAAAAATGCTGTAGATCAATATACACATTTTCAGTTTTAAGCGTAAGACTCGCCTTGTTCAGATTGCAATACTTATTTCTGTGATATTATGATATAAAACATGACAGATATATACATAAAATATGCATACTATGTAAATTCCATGGGACTGTCTTCTGTTATACTTTTGTTTGGTTATGACGCGACCTTGTTGTGATGAAAAATGATGTTGTCTCTGAAGGAATATAGCATATATAGCTAGTAATATCATAAGCCGAATTCCTGGTTTACTATTACAATACAATACATTACATTTTTTTTTTTTTTTTTTTTTGGGGGGGGGTGGGTAATAAATTCTTTTCATGCCCTAGTATCCATGCCCCCTGCATATGAAGTTACGATTAACCTTTACAGACAATAATATGTTGTTTTTACAGAGCTTGAAATCGAAATCTATTGAAATCCCACTTAAGCATCGATCGTAAATTCAAGATGGTAATTTTGGTTGTTGTTTTTTTGTTAGCATAAAAACCTTTAAATACCGTTGTGCTCAAAAGTTAGTGAACCCAGCCACAAAATGCACTCCTCCATGCTGAGTGTTGAACGTAGACAACAACGCTACAATGTTTGACGAGCCCAGAGGAACAATATTTTATTAATGTATTTTTTTTTTTCATCACCTGACTTCACAATTAAATATCTAAAAACCGGGCAGAACTTGAACACATTAATTGTGTTATTTTTCTGGTGTCGTTCACTTTTCAGCGCCACTGTATGTAGGCCGTCAATCCTGCACATTCCATCTGAAAATAAGGTGAACGATCCACTCCTCGAAGGGAGTTGAAAATATATCACTTGATTAAGAGTGACTTTCACTTGTATTTGAGTGAGGTTCACCCTTTAAATAATAGATTTGTGTGAAACATCCGTACGATTACTCTAAATTTACTCAAAACTGAATGTTCCTTGATTTCAGTACCAACGGAGTACAAAGCGAGTAAAAATTCACTTTTTCAAAGAGTATAAACTGTATTTTTGTTCGGTTAATGATACTGAATTGTAAAGTAAATTACACTGCAAAAACTCTGGTGTTGATTTAACACCAACCCGGAATTTATATATGTCCACACAACAGAAGTGTTAAACAACACCAGTTTCGTTTTGGTCTAATACCAGATAGGTGTTTAAACAACACCAATTAGTATTAAAACAACATCGGTTTGATTCCAAACTGGTGTTCTTTCAATACTTCTCTGGTGTGGACATATATAGATTCCGGGCTGGTGTTAAATCAACACCTGAGTTTTTGCAGTGTAGAAAATAGCTACTCACCAATTCAGATGACACAGAAGAAAATGAAAGGCGGTGAATTACCCTCCATTAATTAACAGGTACATGTGTACTAGGCTAATGTATATATATATCAAGAGAAAAACAAATGCATATGATTGAAGGGTAAAAAGGGTGCGGATGATAACTCGTAAACGCGTTACTGCGCATGACCGTCAGTAGCGTGATCTGATTGGTGGGTTGTATTGATTTCTGGAGAAAAAAGGGAATAAAAAAGAAAGAGTTAGAGAGAGAGAGGGAGAGAGAGAGAGAGGGGGGGGGGGCGGGGCGAGAGAGAATATGGGTCGGGAGTGTTATACTAAAAGTACTAGTATATAGGCTAGGTACAAAATACTCGGACTCGGATTTTTTACAGGAAAATATGATTTCATAAATTATCCATCATTTCTGGTCGTATGCATTTTTTTACAATGCTAAATGGATTTTGTACATTATTACATAGAAGTAAGTCTCTTTTTAAATGTAATTTAAGACACGATCTATCAATCCAGGTGTGTCTATATATCCATGGGCCACTTGTTATACGGACGCCATTATTAACTTCATTTTCAACATGTTATTTCTAAGACGTTAGTACAAACAACACTGATAATCCGTCGTGTTTATAAATTCACTTACGCGTCATCATCATCATCGTCATCATCATCACCATCATCAGCTACAACAACATCATCATCCTCATCATCGTCATCATCATCGTCATCATCATCATCATCATCATCATCAACAACTACAACAACATCAACGATAACAGCTGTGGAAAACAACTCTTCGCGCTTCGGGGTCGCTGAGCGATATCAGAAGTTGACGCCCGTGACATATTCTGCCCAAATTTGGCAAAAGGAAGCTAGTGACACATCAGTCAAATTTGAATTAATGTTGTTTCTGAAGCACCCTTTGTATGCTGCATGTTCAGGCAAAATTTGAGGAGGAAATTATTGTTCTATGGAAAGATATTGAAAAAAATATGCTGTTAAATTGCATTGATGCCTATGTAAATGACGAACACACATTGCTCATTTACAACAAATGATACTTTTGTAACTTGCTTCCTTTTGCCAAAGTACGGCAGAATTAGGATCGGTCCATGAATGATCCTACAAGGGTTCCATGATATTTGCTCCGGCGACAATAATGTTCCGCCGCAAATTCCACACATTAATGAAATGACCAACTTCAACCCTGGATCTAACACTCTACCCATCCATACACATAACGTAAAACCCTATTGCAACCCTAACCCTATATCTTAGACGAAATAAAGCCCGGAGCAATTGTCGCCAGAGCAAATGTCGTGTCACCCCTAAAGGAAGCTTGACCTGCGGTCACGGCCTCCAGGTGGGTGTTTCATAAAGCTGTTCGTAAGTTAAGAGCGACTTTAAGAACGACTGGTGAACCCTTCTTATACGCGCTTAACAATCGCCAATTCAATAATATTTACCACAAGAAATGATCACCAGTCGTTCTTAAAGTCGCTCTTAACTTACGAACAGCTTTATGAAACACCCACCCGTGTTGATCTTGGTCTCATAAATGGGAAGATATGCAAACTACAGTGTGATAATTTAGCTCCGACGATTTCAACATTTTGTGCTTGTCAAACATGAAGAACTCGTGTTATGATATTGACCAAATTTCAATTCATTTATTTATTTAATACTTTCATTAAAAACAAACATATATAAAGACATAATAACATAGACAATATATAATAGAAATAATTATGACATTAATAGTAAGCAAAACGATACAAAGAAAAACAAGAATGAAAAATTACTTTACTCGGATAGAAATGAAAGTATAAGGAGTGGCAGACAGGCTGAGCCTTATATAAAAGCCAAGCTCCAAACATGATTATAAACCAAAGTATAAATAACCGATCTAAACAAAAGATAAAATTTAAAAGGTACGTGCATACATGCAATCATCAACACCTATTTACAAAAAAATGGACAAACACACAAACACACCCACACACACCCTCCCACACATACACCAAACACACATCTTATTGAGTAAAATCATTCCACCTGTGAATAGTTTTGAAGTAAATAAAATTTCATTTTCCTTTTGAAACTATTTAATGATGGGCTTAATTTTATATCTAATGGTATGCTATTCCAGATTTTGGGACCTCTGAAAAAAATATTATTTTGAGAATTTGATGTTCTTACTAAGGGAATGTGAAAATTTTCTGCATACCTGGTTTGATATCCATGAATATCTTTATTCAACTGAAAACATTGTAAAAGAGAGCTTGGTAAGATTTTTTTATAGCATAAATACATTAAAATTGCACTATGATAAATATATAAATCAGGCATTCTCAGAGTTTTCAGGCTTTGAAAGAAAGGCATGGTATTGACAAGATATTGGCTATGTGTAACAATTCTTATTATTTTTTTTTCTGCAACAGTAGAAGTCTATTTGTATTCTGCATACTGGAACATGCCCATATGATAATACAATAATATAATTATCGTAACTGCTCTTCAATGCATTTTAATAGCATTATCAAGCGCCTTTTGCATATCCCCACTTGCTCTTTTGTATTTTATTACATGAAATTAGGTTTGTTCAAAATTTTCCTACCAAGAACTAAAACAATTGGATTGAAAATTGATTAAGTGCATGAGTTATTTGTTGCCGCAACTTATTTTATCATAATGGAGACGCATCATTTACACATGTATAAAAATGAAACATTTATGATTTCATGTAATAACATTTGAAAACGGAAATTGGAGATGTGACATCATCAGCCCATCTAATGAATATTAATGACGATGTGCATATAACTGTTTTCACAACTTTAAAATTCAATATCTTCATTATTTGTTATCCGATTTTGATGAAATGTTCAACATTTTGCTTTGTGAATTTTACTCTATTTATTTAGAAATGAATATTTTCAGCCCGGACCATCTCTTTAAAGGGGAATCCAACCCAAATAAAAACTTGTTTTTATAAGGAAAAGAAAAATCAGACAAGTTAATAGGTGAAAGTTTGAACAATATTGGACAAACAACAAGAAAGTTATGAATTTTTAAAAGTTGTAAATATTGGTCATCACTATACCCATGGAGACTTCAACTTGGCCGCATATGGGATGTCATAGTGATGTAAGGCAAGGACTACTCTTCCGTGTACTCCAATGCATATTATGGCTAAAATGTCATTTTTCCCAAAAGTTTTATTTCAAATTATATTTTTCTTTCATGAGGACATAAAACAAAATACTTCCTGGGTTATATTTAGATTACTGCCCCAGGGGAATAGGTAAAGGGTAATCCAGCCTTGGCCATAAAATGTTGCGTTGGGAAGGAGAAAAGGAAATTAAACAGAATGGTGAAAGTTTGAAAGAAATCGGACAAGCAATAAGAAAGTTATAGCTGCTTTAAAATTGAGATCACTAATACTATGTAGATTTCAAATTGGCAACTGGGTAAGTAAATTATGACAAGGGGCAAGGACAACTTTCCCATTGGCCATGTACTTTATAATCAGGGATTTGTGGTTTTAAGCTATTACAATATGTATTTTGAATGGGCAATGCTAAAAAGGAGGGGGCGTATACGCCCTTTGAACCTCGCCTGCATGGATCCGCCACTTGTACCCCAATTATTGATCCCTCGTTATGGGACATCCACAATAGTGCATACCGCACTCTCATAATTCTGTGAAATACTCATTCATATATTTATTTCTCCTCATCCTTTCCATATTCAGCACAACGCCCGGGGGTTTTCGTTCAAAAGAAAGAATTCCGATTCGGGCTTATGATTTCGCACAATAACCGTAAATTGCATCGAACTTGTAGATGACACCCGTGACATGGTACACCCACTTTGGAAAACAAAAACATGGTTTATATACCGCGTCCCCCCTCCCCCGGGGGGGGGGCAGTCAAATATATTGCTGTACACACGCGTGACAAAAAAAAAACGCGTTTAAAGGGGGTGTTTTTTCAGTTTTGGATGCAGGCCGCGCGTGCACTCGTAAAGGGTATCAAAAACACCGATTTTCAAAAAGAGGGGGTAGTTTTGAAAAACTGGTCAATGGTCAATCGCAGGGTCAAACGTGTTTAAGGTATGTTTTTTCCCCCAAGCTTTTTCCCCGGGGTCATATTCTGGCGACAACTTGTTTAGGGGCCAAAATGCGTAAATAAAGCCCGCGAAAAACACGTTTAGGGTGTTATTTTGCTTACAGAGAAAAACTTGTTTAGCGGGTGTTTGGAAATAATTTGGCCACGCGTGTGTACAGCAATACATTTGACTGCCCCCCCCCCCCCCCGGGGGCGCGTCCCTAAAAAATGTCCCTCTGACATCGGGCTAAATTAATTCCAAGATGAGGTAATATTCTCAATCAAATGTACAGGAGTAGAAAGCTTATTTCATAATCTAACTTCTATGAATATGTCATTGGTCTCGCTTCGGCGGTTTTGAATACACACCCTGTTATGTAACATGTTAGTCGTGGTGAATTTCAGCCCATCTCCAAGTTTGCAGCACTGCTGTATTTCTGCGTTGTCTTTAGCATGTTATCCCCCACTTTAGCATCCAGTATCTTGAGAAGGGTCGTTTCTCTGATCAATCAGGGCTCATCAAATCATTAACGTAGGCATATGTGGCAGAAGGGTAAGGATCATCAAAAATGAAGTTTTTTTTTACGAGAGCAGTGTTCCAACTTGAAAGAAAATGTGAATAATGGATAAATACATAAACTGAACTTTGAAGGGCAAAGTGTTTCACACTTCGCGAAAGCGAACATTAATTGTGGGAATTGATTTTTTTTCATTGAAAAAGGTACAGTGAATTTAATTGAGGTCATTATTAATTTAATTTAAAAAAGAATGAAATAAAAAATGCAATAATGTTGGAATTATGCATGAAACAGACATTACCTGTTGTTTCTATCATTGTCTATCTCCCATTATCAAATTTAAAATGAAATAGTCTAGATGATCGGTGCAAAAAATAGCAAGAATTGTTCAGATTATGGTAAAAGTATGAAATTTGGCTGACAGGCAGAGAAAATAGTGCTGAACATTTTTAGCAGGGGGTGCCAACCTGACCTCTTCTCGTATAGCAATAGTTGCTAGGTAACATATTTACCTTGGCAACCACCATTTTGGGGGTGTTATCTAAATTTCAAAAACTATATTTTGACTTCTAAGCTCCCATTTTACAATCACATATCAAGAAACATTCCGACCATGTATAGGAACAGTTGCTAAGCAACACATTTTCCATAGCAACTATAGATAATATTACTTAATACAACATCTGGACATAATGTATGAATGAAAGTGGTTAGAAACTTGGTCAAAGTATGACTCTGGAGTGAAAAATATACCTGATCCCTAAAAAGTTCAGAGACAGTCCAAATAATTATAATGCCTGCATAGTAGGCCTAATCTTATTTAGGTAACAAACCTACTTTCGATATAGATAATTTTATTATTTTTTCATACTTTTTACTTACACATGACAAAGCTAACACACAGACAAAAATCATAATTGGGTCATTGAATGTGCATATAGGATCTCTCTTGTTATGAAACTGAAACAGGTATTGTAGTGGATGTAGCATGAAACACTCGGAAAGACACCGAACCTTGAGGGAAAGGGAAGCTGAAATTTTATTGATATTACCTAATCTTGGGAAGTAATGGCGAGTAATGCACAAGCACTTGACAGTAAAATGTTGAAATCATATTGACTGACTTGAATGTAAATGTACAGTAGACCTTAAACAGCCACAAGAATAATTTCCTGTATATTCACTGTATAACATGTGCAGTAGACATGAAACAGCTCAAGCATCATTCTCTGTATGTATGTATGTTGCTCCTTTTTTATTTGATTATAATGCTGGACAGTTGAGTCATTTGTTTTGCAATAGTTTCTATCTAGATAATGAAGAAAAAAATATTTACATAATGTACAACTGTGCTGTTTCCCGTAGTTTGGGACTTTGGGTACAATTCTAGCGAATGAATAGAACGTACATTTTATGTGTCGCACATGCCTTCACAGAGTTGGGCATATATCTATTCCAAAATTTAGGTTAAGACTGTCTGGATTGATTATAAGTAGGGAAAATTAAAACCACTGTGAAGCATGCATTATGCTCGACAAAGAATATTAGAGGCAACAGGGGAATACAATACATCAAGAGAGTTACAGCCATCATCATTTTCGGTGTAACAATGAATTGTTCGTCAATCAGAGTATAAGAGACATTTCTCCTCATAAGGACATTATAAGGTGATATAGTGCAATCAGCAAGTTCATTTCCATCTGAGTTCTGAGTTGGGCAAGCAAAGGTGTATTGGAGGTATATGGCAGGAAGAGAACTTAATGCTACTGTTCTGTGCCGGGGTTTTGTGGCCGAGTATAGAACACGTCCAGCCAACCTGGGGCCTTTTTGAAGAAAGAGTTGCGTTTAAACGCAAGTCCCGAACACGGGTGCTTTATTGGCTGAAAATCAAGTTGCGCAAGATTTTTTGAGTTGCGTTTGATCGCAACTTTTTCTGCAACGGGCCCCAAATATCACAAGTGCGTCACATACGTAGGTGACAAAGTCAGCTGCGCATATAGTACATCCTGCAATAACTTTCAAGTAATGATCAATGAAGCTGCAGGATCCCAGCCAAAACACCTGCAATCGGAACTGACTGGTAAAAATCAACTTCTGCGAGAGCGTTCAAGTCATGATAGATCCCGGAGCAGCAGGATCCAGGCCGACAAACCTGGAAACAAAACTGATGGTCGGTCCAAATCAACTCTAAGGAGATCTTTAACGCGATGATGAATCCTGGAGCTGAAGGATTGATCCAGGTCAAAACACCTAGAAACAGAACGGACAGGTCCAAATCAACTTCTGCAGGATCGAGTCATGATACATGTAGATCAATCATATATCTTCAGGATCTGGCCAACATGCCTAGAAACGGAACAGATCAGTCAAAATCAACTCTAGCAGGATCTTTCACGTCATGATAGATCACAGAGCTGCAGAATTGATCCAAGTCAACACACCTGGAGACGGAATTGACAAGTCAAATTCAACTCCTGCACATGGCATTAGGTCCGGAAACGGTATTGAAAGCTAATATATGATCTTCATTGTAGGCTTCGAAAGGGAGGGGATAAAACAAGGCAGAGTGTGTTGGCTTTCAAGAGAACGACTACTGTTAGCTAGAGATAAAGTGGTATCCAAGCACTCATTTGAAAATTACTTTCTGGCGGGATTTTGGTGTTTGAAATAATTTATAACTCAGTTGACTCAATCAATTATTGGCGGTCATTTTTTCATCTCTCCAAGATCAGAGATATTCAACTTGTAAGCACCCATGACCTCCTGGTGAGCTCTTGTAACTGTTCTTCTCTTGTTAAATGTTGGTTTTGTGGAATTCTTTCCAAGATATTTTGTAGGTGTTATACAGGGTCTTAAAGGAGATTCATAGGGCAAATACAGTACATAGCCACGAATTTCCAGAATGTCAACGGT
Source organism: Lytechinus pictus (assembly GCF_037042905.1). Taxonomy (NCBI): domain Eukaryota; kingdom Metazoa; phylum Echinodermata; class Echinoidea; order Temnopleuroida; family Toxopneustidae; genus Lytechinus; species Lytechinus pictus. The sequence goes on along the minus strand of NC_087263.1, from coordinate 14,714,178 downwards.
TTCTAGACCTTTAATTCTCGATGATACAAATTCGATCAATTCTACCTCCATTGTCAATCACTCAGATGAGTAAACATGAGGTCTATTATCATTCATTGATAAATGTGTAACTAAATTATAAAGTAATAACAGACATTAACAAAGTACCCTTTGCTATGAAAGACACCGAATAATTTAAATCGATGGTCTTTTACATGTGTTTATGTTAATCCATAATAATCATGGTTTCCAAATGGAGAAAAATTGGTGTTAAGGTGATTTTTTTAACATGCAGCAAGCATTACTATTCCAATAATATGGAACCTTTCCAAACATCGTCTTTGGAAATATGAACCATATCATGAGGTAGTTTAATTTATGCAAGATTTTACGTTTTTAAGCATCTACTAGTACCTCTATCAATAATCTTACCGTAAGACCTTTAACCATTGGTTGCTACAGAAAACATGTTACTTACACCATCTGGTATTTTGCATGGGCGTGTATACATGGTATAATTGTTCCTGGGTTGTTGTGATTAATGTATTAATGCTTTAATAGAAAAGATATGGTTCATATAAATTATGATCATGAAAAAACATACCCTATAAGAATTGGTTACTGCGGAAAAAATGTTACCTAGCAACCGTTGCTATGGTGCTTAATAGGTATACCTAAGGAAAATTCATCACATGATGAATCTATGGGCCAGATTTAATTTCTGAGCTATTCTGAGTAAATCATATTGATCATATTCATCTGAACGATGATAAACAATTTGTTGCTATGGAAAATGGTCCCTTAGCAGCCGTTGCTATGAATAAATGGACTAAAACTGTTGTGATACAAAGGAACATGCTTTAGGTTAAAATTCATGCAACACATCGCTCATGAAAATGTTACTTAAGCCCAATAAAGTTCATTTACTAAGGTAAATATGTTACCTAGCAACCTTTGTTATATTTGGCGAATTCACGTTGGCACCCCCTGCTAAAAGTGTTTAGAATAACTTACTCTACCTCTGTGCCAATTTTCATGCTTTTACCATTTTCTGAACATTTTTTTCACCAATCACCTAGACTAAAATGGTCAGGTACTGTTGTTGCCGCTCTGAACATGCAAGATTGCGATTTGATGAGCCTGGGTAGCGTTTCATGGTAGGATTTGTCGGACGTTTTATCCGACAAGTACCATTTTATCCGACAGGTACCATAGTAACAAGGCCTCTCAGCAAATCAGAATCAAGGAAAGATGTCAGATCTGACTACATATCAGACAAAAATGTTGATGAAACGCTCCCCAGGTTTAGATCATGGAGATTTCCTGTCAGCTCAGGGAATTCCCTGATCAGATTCTGAATGATCAAAGGGGGTTGACATGGTTGATATGCTTGGCAATGCAGAACGCACAGTGAGTGGGTAGCAGTGCTGCATGTATGGAAACTCGGAATGGGCTGAAAAGCACCGCCTTTACATAATAGACTGTGTATTCAAAGCCACTGAAGCGAAACAAATGATTTTTTTTTGTAGATAGAAGTTAGGACATGAGACGAGCTTCCCAATACAACATATTTGATTGAAAATAATTTTCAATTTTCGAAATAATTCAGCCGTATATAAGAGGGACATTCTTTTTGGGACGCGCTATACAGTGCGTATCAAAAAAAAGTTTACACTTTGAAAAAGCTCTGGGAATTAAAAAACATACAACATGTGGGTAATTTTTTCACATATAATCTTGGGTTTGGGTCTCATCTATATAATGCAAGTAAAAGTTTTGACAGAATGTTACACTTGAGTGAGCACTGTCCATTTTTGTAAAGCTCGCAGAAATCTGTTTGCGCAGAAATGCCAATTTTCACGCTTTGTGAAGGGGAAAGGGCGAAATCAAATTTACCCTTCGAAACATTTCTCATCCATTTCCCTTGCACTTTTAGTCAATTGAAACTAAACGGATATATACAAGCTATCTGTAACAATTTTGCCACCCAAATTGAAATTTCAACACTTAGTAAGCACAACCTTTACCCTTTTTGTGCCAGCTGGATCTGAGGACATAACTGAATCTGAACAAAAGTTTATATCAGACATCTCCAGCATTTTTTCACTAAGTTTGTATCATTTAAAGTGGGTTTACATTTCATTTTTCATTTAATACTTGTTTCTCCACACTTTTCCCAAGCTTGAGAATGATTAACAAAATGAAAATGAAGCCTAAGCCATTTCATGTAAATCACAGCTCTGTGTAAAGCAAATATCGTCATGATGGCCTCGGTGTGTGGGGCGCAATGCACACTTTGAAGTGTTTTTGGCAAGGAAACAAGTTAAAAAAGGTAAAATATATCATCAAATCAATTTTACTAGCTAAATTCCTCGTGTTCTTCATGATTAAGGTCTACTTTTATTCGCATAACTATTTCAGAGTTCTGCGCAAATCATTTTTCACTAACTTTTCAAAAGTAAGTGGTGCTCACTCAAGCGGAAATATTTTTCGACAGTTATAATCGTCATTTGCTTAAGTGGATCTGTACCAATGTTTAAAATGTGGAAAAATCTTCAGGATATTACAAACATATAATTTTACAGGATTTTTGCTAAGAGTAAACTTTTTTTTGATACGCACTGTATATGCAAGGACTTCAATTAAGTTTCTTTCTTTTCTTTTCAATTTAGTTTCTTGCAAGCTATTCCGATATTTCGAGGTGAAGTTCTTTATAGAAACAATTAACTTACATATTGTTATTACTATTACCAGTCTACTACTACTACTACTACTACTACTACTATACATCAGTGGCGGACCGTGACTCGGAGGAGACAAAGCATTGGGGGGGCACAGCATTGTTCACAGACAATGCAGTGCCCCCCCCAATGCTTTGTCTCCTCCGGGTCACGGTACGCTACTGACTATACTTCTACTATATACTACTACTACTACTACTACTATATACTACTACTACTACTACTCCTACTACTACTACTACTACTATATACTACTGCTACTACTACTACTACTACTACTACTACTACTACTACTACTACTATATACTACTACTACTACTATTTACTACTAACTACTACTACTACTACTACTACTTTTACCCTTGCTACTACTACTGCTGCTGCTTCTTCTTTTTCTTTTCCGATATTTCGAGGTGAAGTTCTTTATAGAAACAATTAACTTACATATTGTTATTACTATTACCAGTCTACTACTACTACTACTACTACTACTACTATACTTCTACTATATACTACTACTACTACTACTACTACTACTACTACTACTACTACTACTACTACAACTACTACTACTATATACAACTACTACTACTACTACTACAACTACTACTACTATATACTACTACTACTACTACTACTACTACTACTACTACTACTACTACTACTACTACTACTACTACTATACTACAACTACTACTACTACTACTGCTACTACTACTACTACTACTACTATATACTACTACTACTACTACTACTACTACTTCTACTACTGCTACTACTACTACTTCTACTACTACTACTTCTACCCTTGCTACTACTACTGCTGCTGCTTCTTCTTTTTCTTTTCCGATAAACAATTAACTTACATATTGTTATTACTATTACCAGTCTACTACTACTACTACTACTACTACTACTACTACTATACTTTTCTTCTTCTTTCTCCCCTTCTTCTTTTTCTGCCATGCTGCATGTACCCCGATTGAATTATTTACGTTTGAAGTAAACATCTTACTTCCCATATGAGCCTTTCATCGATAACGTTGTGTTTTTAAGGTTTGTCTAATAGAAACGTGATCACAAGAAAAAAAACGTTTTGGAGTATTTACTATGTTATCGGGCGGCATCCAATTCGGGGGACAGCCGACGCCGCGGCTTAGGACGGTCCATATGGGATGGACAGTTGGACGGGAGGACTGGGCAACGCTCAACAATAACTCGTCCAAACTTCATCTGCGGGGGCATAAAAATGGGATCAGTAGTTACCCTTTAAATCTATATATATTTACATACCTATGAGGCAAGAGCGTTTATTATAAAGATTTTATTTTTTCTAGTTCTGTAAAAAAAAATCAATTATCTCTGTACCAGTCTACGCCCTGGTAGTTAGTTACAATTAGTCTCCGCCTCTGGTCATTATACTACAAAACTTATTTGATTCTAGGTTATGGTGATCTTGTTTATAGTAAGTTATGGTTACTTTACATAATGCAGTAAACTAAAAGTTTTTTTTTTTCACCTACTAAAAACAGTGACAGCTGGCATATGTGACAGACAATAACATGTAGATAAATCAAAATTAATTTTTTTTTTTATTAACACTTTTTTCTATTAAAAGGTGATTATACATACAATAATATGATTCATTGTTGATATATGCATTTTAACACTACACTGTAAAAAAATGAAGTGCTAATTCAGCACCAGTGGCGTAACAGGGGTTGGTGGCCAGGGGGGGGGGGGGGGGCAAGAGCCAAAAATTTCCCGGTGGGTATTTCATAAAGCTTTTCGTAAGTTAAGAGCGACTTTAAGAACGACAGGTGATCCCTTCTTGTGGTGAATGGTATACACCAAAACGTTCATTGGCGATGGTTCAAGTCGTAAGAAAGTCGCTCTTAACTTACGAACAGCTTTATGAAACGGCCCCCCCGGTCATATCATGGTATGAACAGGCATAATGGTGTAATGAGGTGACTATTTTGAGAAGGCCAGATATAACGTATCGGGCAAAATTTATCTTTAAAAAAAGTTGTGAGCGAGCGAAGCGAGCGAGCAAAAATTTTGACATTTTTAATACAAAAAAAATCAAATTTTGTGATAGATTTTGACATGATATCCAGAGAATAACATATTTCACTCTTCTCTCTTTAGATTCCTTTTTTGTGGTCTGTACGCCACAGCAGAACAGGATTCTTTGCGGCAGTAGCGTGAAGAGTAAACAAAAAACAACAAAAAAACGAAGGGCGCAGTATGGCGCATGTGCTAAAAAGCTGCTTGATATAAGTCCCGAGCGAGCGAAGCGAGCGAGAAAAAAATCACCTTTTCATGAGAATCTAACTTTGAGCTATTTTTTTACATTATATTCAGTAAATAAAATCATATCCTAGACTTTTCCTTTACTTTTCTTTCCTCCTTTTTTTGTTCTTGTTTGTAGAAACTTTTGGGGCTATGTCCCAACCCTTCCATATGCAGTGCTGTGCTGTTGGGGTCCGGGGCGCCCCGGAACTTCTTGATATCAAAGCCATTTAATATTCAACCCAGTTGAACCAAATATTTTGAGGGGGCAAACATACCAATGTGGGAAAAATTTGTAAAAAGTCGCCAGCGTGCAAAGCGAACTGGAAAAAAAACTGCCTATTGAAATTAGATTCTAAGTATGTGATGGATTTTTCCATTATATTTAGCAAATAACACATTTCACTGTTTCCATTAATTTCATTATACGTTGTCTCCTATAATTTATTTTTATTTCCTATTGGATGTAGAACCAAGACCCCCCCCCCCGCGCCTGTATGCCAGTGATTGAACGTGATTGAACGGGGGGCGTTGTAGAGCCATTTGAAGGTTATAAATGAAGAGCCCCTACTGCGTGGGGTCTGGGGCAAAGCCCCGGTCTTGTCCCTTTTCTTTGTTTTCCAATTTAGCTTTTGATTAATAACATTCTACCTTTGTTTCCCGCTATTGTTTGCCATTTGGTCATCTTTTAATTTATTTCCCACCGTGGTATTGCATTACATAAGCCTATTTCTGAATGATTTGATCTTTCTCAAATTTTTCTTTCGTACATTTTCCCGCTTTCCTTCCTTTTCCATTAAAAACAATTTTTTTTTAGTTTTCTTTTCACTTTTCCCTTTCCCTTTCATTTTCCTCCTTTCCTTTTCCCCTTTCCTTCCCCTTTCCCTTTCTTTCTCCCTCCTTTTCCCCGTTTTTCTTTTATTTTCCCGGTGAAATCCGCCAGGGGGGGCAGCTTGCCCCCCCCCCCGCCTGTTACGCCACTGTTCAGCACTTACAGTGCTTGTATAGTGACTGCACTACGAGTGCTGAATTTCTAGTACAAATCTAAACTAGAAAATCAGCACTCGTAGTGCAGTCACTATACAAGCACTGCAAGTGCTAAATTAGCATTCCATTTTTTACAGTGTACAATTTAAGTGCCTTCGTATATTGATCTGACTATTAGTATGACCGACCATAGTCTCATGTATGCTTCAAATACGTGTTTATTTCATTTCCAACATAATAATGTAAGAAATACAACATAATATTCATTCATATAATATTTCATACATAGTATTTGGTTTCTACGAGTAGATTACCAGCAAATAGGCAAATTACCATGCGTCATCAATATCTTTGGAAATTGAAGATCGACTAAAAAGTAAAGGTTTTAGTTTTTAGACCTCGCCTTTCAGTGTACAGTACATGTGACTCAGTTGAGTTAAAAACTTATCACGATCATTATAGTTCAATCTAGAATTGCGCTATATGAATTTAATTATGATTGATTCCTTATTCTATCGATTCAGGGTTTAAATTTTAGCTTGGATTCGTCAAAAATTTATATTAAAAGGATTTACAGTATATGATGGCGCGCGCATTCTTTGTCTTTTAATCTATCATCTTTTGTACCCTTTCTTGCGATTATTGGAAACATAATGAGAGAGTGGGATAAAATGATTATCTTTTTTTGTAAAGGCCCAGGCTCGCTTGGTTTGTAGTGATTTAGTTTGAAGAAGTACAAGTTTATACTCATAGAATATGCATACCGATATTTTGCATATAAAATGAAAACTCTGTTCAGAATCGGGGCGAGATTAATTGCAAAACAAAATAAATGCCAAGGATTAAACAGATTTAGTGCAAATTCCGACAAGGACTCGACCTATGCATTCCAATAGAAATTTCCCGTTTCGCCTCGCATAGAAATATCCAAAAGGGTCAAAATCTCTATAATTATTTCCATATATCTATTATACGCAACGAGCGACATAATACAGTTTATTTGCATGATAAACTCCGGGACCGGTACGGGTGTTTTGTTATAATGCACGGCAGCGTGAATGTCTTTCAAAAGAAACTTGGGTGTGTTACGAATAGAGTTATGGAGGAAAAATGCAGTATCATATTTAGAACACCTTGAAATATGTAATATGAATCGTATATGGAATTGTGGCGTGCACACACAACAAGAGTGTATGTCCCTACGTGCATCGATCGCTGTACATTTTGGGCGTGCCGGTCCAAAGGGATCAAGTGCAAACTTCTCGAACTTTTATTTCACTTGCCCTCTTACCAAAGCAAAGATAAATGAATTCTAACCACCACTTTAAACCAACATTATAGTGAGATTTGGAGAGTTTTGAAAATTGGATTCCCTGTCGGAGAGTTTTAGGGGTGCAAAATCAGACTTCTGTTCATGTCTATCAAACCAGGGTATCTTACATTTCGTGGAGTTGGGGTGTGAGTTTACCCCCCTTGCGGGGTGCGACCTTTACCAATATGGATTCACGGATATCAATCTTTATCGGGTTCTGTCTCGTGTCGGTAAGTTATCAATATATGTATATACTTACCCTTAGCTTTTTATTTCAAGTGCCTAGTGCCTAGTGCTAATTACAATTAAGATTACTGTATGCCCTTTAAAAATAATAACAATTAAAAAGATCTAGATGTGGGTAAAAGGGAAAGGATTAATGGTAAAGGGAGAACATTATATCAATATACCAAAAAGTTGGAAATATCTTGGTGCATGTAAGAATTCTTCAATACATAACCCGATATTGGCCTTTTTTATCTTCTATATAATCTGTATTTTGGTTCTGAGGATATGAAATTTTCATAATTTGATTTTAGATAAATGACAAATTTCTCATTCTATAAAGATTTTTTCAATGTCTTTTTAATGTTAATAGATTCTATATGTACACAATACAAATACAAACAATGAAATAATTGATTTTACTCATCTGTTACTGTTCAAGAGAAGAAAAAAAAAACGGAATAAAATACGGTATCAATAAACCTGATGTAAATTGCATGAATAAGGGAAACTTATAGAATATAGACAAGAAATATAGCATAGAAATTATTCAAGGCATTCGGTTATCGATATTTATTTGGGAAAACAGACGTTCTCGAATGGCATGACGATATGATAGTTAAACTATAGAAACCAAATACGATTTGAACAGTTACTCTAGTTTAAGCTGGGCTTCTGTATCACAATGTGATTTATAATTACCCCCCCCCCTCCCAACTGAGCGCCCACTAAGTTAGTAGATCGATACATATATATATACATGTATATATATGTATCGACCCCCTTCTCTCCCTCTCTCCTTTTTTTCGAGTCGTTTTCCTTTTCCCTTTTCTCTCTTCCTTTTGTCTCCCCGGCTTTCTTCTTCTTCTTCTTCTTTTCCCTTCCCCTTTCTTTCTTTTTCTTTTTTCTCTCTTTTTCTCTCTCTTTTCTTTTGTACTGTTGCGCTCGCGTCTTACCTCTTAGCGCGTTGTTTTTTACGCTTTGCGTTTTGCGCACTGCGTTTCTTGGTGCTGTTGACTAATAAATTCATCATTTCCTGATGAAGCCCTATGGGCGAAAATTTGATCAACTTTTCTATCTACGGTTGTTTTATTCACCTTGTATTTTGCTATATATATATATATATATATATATATATATATATAGTCTTTGGTAGGATGTCTTCGGTCATGCTTCGATTGAGCCCATGACCTCCAGTTTGTAATTGGTTCTCTGCCTTTCTGCCACTTCGCTGTCATGTCATATTTACTTTATTACTTATTGACTCGGTTGGCCTATATGTTTACAGTTGCACGTCAGTAAATTGCGACATCATGACACATAAAAAGTTTCTATGCCTGCGATGATCTTTATGAAACATTCATAACAAATTATTGCCATAAAAGAGAAAAAGGGGAGATACAACTACATTTTATTCATGAATATAATGATTTATATCAAAATTAACTCGGAACTTATTGTACAATAAAACTACCGATTTATGATAATCGTATATAGAAATAAAGATTAATTGATGAGATTAACAAGTTGACATTTAGACAATCATAATAATAATATATCATAATATTTCACAGATTTAAACAAGTACAAGTAATTAGAATGTAGGAGCATGGTATCATAAGCAAAATAAACGAAGTTGTCTTTTAATAATTTGTATTTGGAATACCAGGTGGAAATTCTTCTTCTTAGAATTTTGATATTGTACATGCTAAACCATACATATTTTCAAGTAGATGTGTAAAAGGTTATTTATCATATTTATTATTTCAAAAGAAATTGAAATAACGGCGTGAGATAGAACGCACCATGAATAAGCAATAAAATGGGTTTATTGTAGATCTCGATGGATCGAGGCATATTGAGCTGATCTAAATTTTGTTTTGTATAAAATAATGTATAATATTGTTTGCAATGTATTAAATGTATTTTGAATTTGATAATATGATTTGTGAAGAAATATTGAACATGTCGAATGAAGACTTTCTTTGAAAAAAAAAATGCTACATGAAACTAACTTGACAGTTGATATAAAAATGTGCTCGATAAACAACTTTCATGTTATATTTTGAAAAAGTCTTTTGCAATGAATTTTAGTGCAACTCTTGTTAGGATTGTGACTTCGTTGGCATCTGGATTAATTAATTAAAAATATGCCTTACTTTGGCTCAAATCAAAATCAATTTCACAACAAAGAATACTATCTAAAGCACACATCTATACTACAATACTACACACACAATTCGGGAGAAATTGGTTTTTCAGACCTTCATACAATTAATTATGTGTTCTCGACATGATTTGTCTTTAAATAAATTGATGATTTGTGAGGCATTCATTGTTAACTGACTCATACGGTATTTATGAATGAGGAAGGAATCGTGTCATCGTCTTGCTCCCCTTCAAATTGCAACCTATTTGGGAGGGGATGCATAGCGAAAATAAAATTTCATAATCAATAATAACGATAAGGTTGGGTAGACATCCCACGTATATGGGGGGGGGGGGTGAATAATGTTTGTTTGAGGTGCTTATTTCATTTGTGATTATACTACGTAATAACTTCGTACTCTCTCAGAAGTGAATTAAAAAACCGAGTATGATTTGAGTTCAACGTAAAACTGTAACCATTAGATAAAGAACTGACATAAGAGATAAATTATCAATTGGATCCATTATGTTATTGGTTAGAATGGCCTATGGTTTGGATAGGATTGTTGTTATGATAGCGAAATCGCAATGGAGAAACTTTAAATTAAAACATTGGCGATAAAGGTCTGGATATCATATTCTCACCCACAATAGACGCCCACACAGACATGCCCCATCTAACAACACACACTCACACGCGTGCATATACTTCTGTCTGACCGTACCCTTTCCCACTTTTTTTTTCAACATGTTTTTATTAAGGATTTCATTCAAATGGATTACATAAACTCCAGATAAATACAAAAAAATACAAATCTTCATTTTATATCAACAAGGATATGCAATAAAAAATACATATATATTTACCAAAAACTGAAGCAAATAAGGACGGAATGAAATTTCTTAAGAATATACTTTTATATCTAAAAAAAAAAAACTAACTAAACTGAGCCCCAACTCTCTATATATTTTAATAATAATTAATATTGATTGACGAAATGATTCGCAGGAAAACAGAAATCAACATACATGTATTATCATTGCATCCCATTTTACATCAAGCTTCAACATAACTTTATATAATTATACACACATACACACACCAACCTTAACATCCACACACACATGCACATACCACGCATACGTAAACAAACATAATATATACGAATCTGTATATTAACGTTTAACTTTTCGCGAAATAGGATACAGAAAGAAAAGAACCTGCAAATCATATTGATACAAGAGAAGGGGAATTGAAAAGAACTAGTAACAAGAAAAAAAGAAAATCATCAACATTCACACCAGGATTCACACTCGCACCACACTAGACACATCCCACCTGTTCACATTCAAATCTCTTTTCACCTTCAGTTCATCCCATTTCTGTAAAAGTAAACTTAACGTGCCTTACTTCGTTGCCAGGCGACTTTCTTCCTCTATACATCCCATAATATATTTTTGTATTTTAATGAATGAAGGTACCCGGCCTTCAGCTCTGGAATTAAAAATTGCATATTTAATAAAAAGAATAACAGAATTGACACATTTAATCCTACAAGAATTTCCAGGTAATCCTAAAATATTTCCTTCCAATTGAAAGTTCTTAATTCAACTAAACAAAAATGATCAATACAAAATTGCCATAGAGGTTTTACTTTTATGCAATTCATGAGTATATGAAAGTACGATTCAGTTTTTGTACAACAAAACGAGCAGTAATTATCTCCCACGAAACCAAATCTCATCAATGTTCTTTTGTATATATTTCTCCATGTAAAAGCATAAACTGAAATTCCCTCTGTTTCCTTATAAGAGTTGTACTCCTGATATATCCAAATAATTTACAAATTTCTACATCGGTAAAATTAAAATCACTGTGACCATCCTTGAGTGTTAATTTGTATAGCTCTTGTAGATTGGTAATGAACAAGTTATAAATTGTTTTTGATTTAATTACCTCAAAAGCTGTTTCCTGTTTTCCAATATTCATTCTTATCCCAAAGTCTACGAAATCAATTTTTTAAACTTTATTGGACTATTAAAAATTTTCCAACTTGCTGGTATAGCGTGCACAATATCTATTATTTGGAGAAGTTGATTCTCACACACGCAAGCACACCCACCAACACACCCTCTCACCCACAAACACACCCTCTCACCCACACACACACCCTTATTTATTGCCTTAGGCCACTTTAACCCCGACTTAAAAATTTCATTGATGCTTGATACAAGAGCACGACCACGGTCAAAGGTAGCAGCCTGTAATAACGCAGTGCCTGCTGAGAATCGAAACCCCGGCTTGCAAAGTATGAAACCAGCACCTCGTTTGCCTTATATATCACACGATATAGGGGAAGGTGGGGCATAACCGGCATAACGGACTCTAGGGGCAAAACGGAATTTTGAAATTTGCATAAGTTAATAAAGTACGCCCTCTTTATAAATTCTTTGAAGCAGACATAACATCAACCATGAACTGTCATCCAGCAACATCTGAGCACATCCGAGTAATGACTCTTAAAAAAAATGCACCCTCGTGATCTAAGGGAAGGACTATAGATGACTATGAATTTGTAGTTGCTGTATCGATTTTGTTATTAATCATAAAGATATCAAGGTTAGACACACTTTTTTCATGCCTTCTTTGCTTCGGGGATTTTGCATAAATGTAAACCTTTTATAAGAATATACACCATTGGGACAAAATGGACTGTAGACGTAAGAGACAAAATGGAACCATTTTGCTCCAAGTATGTTCCATTTTGCCGGAGTTGAAAATTACATTGTATATCACGCGCTTTAAGATCAGTTTCTTTGGAATTTACACCTGGAAATTCATGAATTGTCGTTGATATAAGAAAAGGACAAATAGTATTTATCTGAAATTGTCAGTGTCATTGTCTTTGTGACGTAAATGACGTCATAATGCAAGTTTGAAATTAATTTCATTATGCCCCACCTTCCCCTATGTACCATCACCCTAGGCAGCACGCACACGAACACCTCTCTATAACACATTTCCCTCACACACACACACACACATACACCCGCTCACACACTGTGCGCTAATAACAAGGACATATAGTCCTACATTTTGTATTGACAATATCATCACCATAATCATCTTCACCACCACCATCATCATCATCACCACCGTCATCATCGTCATCATCATCTTCTTCATCATCATCATCATCATCGTCGTCATCATCATCATTATCATCGACATCATCGTCGTCGTTTTTCATCATGATTATGTATATTATCACATTATTTCAAGTAAGAATTTTAATCATTCTGTGCCATCATTTCTACACAATTCGAAAACGATTATTATATTCAATCTATGTTTTAGTTGGTCATATTCTGAAACATATTTGCTTTACAATGACAATCCGTCTTCCGCTAATGATTTCATGTTCAATATACTGTATATATCTGGGCCCCGTTGTACAAAGAGTTACAATTGATCCGATCAATCGTAACTCTTTGGAAATCCATCAGTGTCATATTTTTTTCTACAGGAAATTTGCAAAATGTCCTTTGTAATCAAAGGAGAACACCCCAAATTGTCAAGAAATCAATGAATTCATGGATATGCATTCATATCTAGAATTTTTTTTTTAACAAACATGCATTTCGTATGTTGACTTTGCTAGCTGGCTTGCCATATTTACGATTGATCGGATCAATCGTAACTCTTTGTACAACAGGGCCCTGTTTTATTGTGAAATCAATCGCAAGTCCAAAATGCGCGCTGTTGATTGGTTGAAAATCAAGTTACGCATGATTTTTAGAGTTGCGATTGATTGCAACTCTTTCTGCAACGGGCCCCTATGAGGGAGGGAGAGAGAGAGAGAGAGGTGTAAACGCTTTGAAAGGGTGGGAGCGGTACTTAAAGCTGAAACTAATAAACTACAATCCCTCTTTTTTTCATATCTAAAAATATTTTTGGTTCAAGATATAAAGATATGATATAAAAGTAATACAATAATATATACAGGGTGTTTCTACATAAAGATAGCTAAGTTCAAAGGTCAGTTTGAGATTTCGATTCTACATAACTGAGTAAGTCAAACCAAACCCATTACAACAAAGTTGGTTTCGTGCATATTCAATAAAACCCCAACTTTTTTTGTACCCTTCGCCTTCGAAGCAAGGTGTCAAACTATAAAGTTGATGACATACTCAATTATGTTGAATAAAAATCACAAGAATCAATAATGGATTTTTGATAATTATTGCTAACCTTTAATTGAGAACTTCGATTACTTTTTATTTATAGAAACATCCTGTATATAAAAACTTTATTGTAACAAAATAGTTTATAGCAAACATTGTGGGCCCTTGCACACATTAATTATTATTATTATTACAATTTTGAAGCAGGAAATTGATAATAATTATAATATTATGCAAAAACGTACCATTGATTTTTTTAATCGTTATTACAAAGGTTAGGCGCTGGGGCTGATTCATCATCTCTCCCCTTTCAAATTCAATAATTTATTGATCAATAAAAGAAATTTGCCCTTCACTGGCGGTATGAATTACCTCTCGCAAAAAAAAAACAAATCATGAATTCAAACATTAAACTATTGAAAGAAACCGGTAAAAACCTATTTTGCAGTCCTAATATAAACAGGAATTAGGAAGTATTATCATTTAAGCATTCAGTGAGGAGCAGCTATATGAAACAAAGATGGAAAATTAAAATAGCATGAAAAGTAAAAAGCATGAAATAAGCTTGGTAGGCAAAATCGATAACGTAGTGTTTGTCGGAGGAAAAAACCGAGCTATTAGAATATAAAAAGGGCACTTATCAGGCAAAAACGGGTCATAAAAAGCGGTGACCCCGGGGTGACCCCCCTCATTTCGCACGAAGTTTTAGTGGGATGATAGATAAAAAAATAAGAGAGCGAAAAATTAAAAAGATCAAGCAGACGACATAAATAGCGCGAGGTGTGATGGCCTTTTTTGGAATCGAAATGTGAGCACTTGGCTTACTCGAATCGTATCGTATGTCATTGTCAGCACCTCTGAGTGGATGAAATTTAGATTCGATCTATCTTGAATTGAGGTAATTGGAAATGGTTCATTTAATTTGGGGCATAATTTTGTTGGGTCTCCAAAAAGAGTCCAAGTCCTCACGTCTCGGACTCGAGATCGGTGCGGTGATTCACGCGGAGTGGTCTTGGTAGTCCCCCGGGCCAGGCCCGAGCACCGACTGATAGCGGGGGGCCCAGACGGTGCATGCATGCACGTACGCGCCGACGATTGGGCTGGTGGTGCATGGTGGTTGCTCCTACTTCACGATCGTTTGTGAGAAAATTATTGAATTGATAATCATAAAAGTTATATTACTGGTGTTTGACATTAGCATGATTAATTTCACAGATACCTGAATTGAATTAGGCCTAGATCTAGATGGTGTTTCTTTTGTCTGAGACTTTTCTAGATCTATAAAAAAGACTAGGATATATACCGGTAGTAAAATGCAAGAAGTTTGAAACTGACTGAGAGTCTGTGTGTGAGAGTGAGCTGAACGCGAATGGATACATGGCAATTGCCATTTATTGGCATCGCTTGGGCATTGTGGGGGGAAAAAATGGATGGTTCACTTCCAACAAACGAGCAACTAACATTGTGTTGATACTAAATTGATTGTGTGGATGTTAGAATGGCAATTTTCCCTGTCAATATATTACTTCCAAATCAGAGTTATGCATTTTGAGTTGAGTTGAATCAATAATCATTCATGATTGTTTTTAAAGTTTTGTTCAACTTGCTCTTAAGTCTCATTTCTTGATCTCTGCATCAATTTTCATCACAGTTCACACATAGTTCAAATGTGAGATCCTGCCTCCTGAGGATGATGGGGTCAAAGGTCCTCTAAAAAAAGGTCAAGTTTTTTCATTTTTGTGTTTAAATTAATTGCTCTCATTTCTTTATTTCTGCATCATCAGTTATGTTCATACTTAGATCTAGATCTAGTAGTAGTACAAATGATCCTGACCTTGGGCAAAGTGTGTAGTTGAGGAAGATAGGGTCAAATGTCATCTAGGGGTCAAACGGTCAAGTTTGTATTCAAATTGCTCTTGTTTCTTTATTTCTGCATCAATACTTGGTACTATAATCATTGGGTAATATACCACACGGATGTTCACAAGGATGATAATGTCAAAGGTCATCTAGGGGTCAAAAGAGCAAATTGCATATTGTTTTATCGCGAAATCAGGCAAGACTCCTGGTTCGTGAACCACCTTCTTTATTAGTTACTTCTTCCCAACCTTTTCAGCATTTGTCTTTCTGTGGTGCACTCACTATACTTATATACTGTGCTTCGCAGAGATGTCACCTCAATATGATATTGTCAACTCTACAAATGCCCTAATATATGAATACATGTAATGCTTTGAAAATCGATGTTGAATTCAAAGGACAAGTCCAGCACCCTAACAAAAAGTTGATTTGAATAAAAAGAGAAAAATCCAACAAGCATAAAACTGACAATTTCATCAAAATCGTATGTAAAATAATTTTTTTTTACATTTGTATAAGTTTCATTTAATTTCACAATTCACAGTTATATAATTGACTGATGGCATCACCCACTCACTATCTATTTTTGTGTTTCATTATAAGAAATATGAAATATTTTACTTTTCATTGTCATGTGAATAAAACTTTGTTCTTCCCTGAATATGTGGATTTACCATTGTATTTACATATTTTGGTTCAGGCAAGTTGGCAATAATTAACAAATCTGTAAAAATGAAAATATTTCTTAAATTCAAACAATAAAATATTAGAACTTGTGAGTGAGTGACATCATTGACTCTCTCATTTGCATATCATTGAGTTGTGTGATCATCCCAAACAAGTCTCTTACATATTCCACTATCTAAAAAATCCTGGTGCGATCGATCCTTTGCTCATGCTAGAGCAGCCCTGTGGAATTCACAACTACAGGAGCTGAAGAGCTCTGCAACATCATTTAAGGGTAACCTAAAATTGCATTTGTTCACCAGCAGGTACTAGGTTTGAAGACAGACAATTCCTCATTTATAATGTACCTTTTCTTATACTTAGACTCTAAGTTCTCTATATACTTTTATGTTTTGCTCTCTTAGCATTTAATGAAAATGGAAAAGACTATGTGAATCCTATGTTTTATTAGTATAACGTTTTGTGAGAAATTAGGACAACTTTAATTATTTTGAAGAAATTTTCAGCGTTTTGCTTGTTTGATATTTGTGTATTGTCTATGAATCTGTGTGAATATTCATTGTGTACGTATGTGCAAATTGGATCAGCTATACCAAGCGAGCATGAATGATTGCGACTTGATAAAGACTAGTCAGTTCTGGTTTACACATGTGAACATGATGTTGCTCTAGTCTCATTTTGTGATAATTTCATAGATTTGCAGGAATCAGCACCAGGCCATGGGCTATCAAAACATATAAGCCTGTTCACGGTTGTAAACTGCGCACGAGCAGAAAAAGGCCATTTGAGATAAACCATGAAGGTGGCTTTCAAATTCACTGACATAGGCATTTGTGATTTGATGAATATTCATGTATTCCTTTCAAAATATTCATTTTATCACATCCAAGCTGAAGAGTAATAAATAGAGCCTTCACAATCACTGGTATTTGACAGTAGCCTATAAAGCAATAGTCAAATGTGCCATAGGCAGACAATAAAACAGATTTCCAAACTTTATCCCTGATGTAGTATTCTGGTCACCTGGTCTATACTAATGCCTTTTGTTCTTAGAATTTGAATACTCTACCGGTAAAGCTTACGCAACATCTACATTTGAAAATGATAGTGCTTATCCTAATGAAAAATCACAAAGGTCATTTGAGAAAAGTTGATCATGAGCTAACCGTGAACTGGCTTATTGATTCAAATCAACATTTTTCTAGGGTAGACTTGACCTTTAAGGATTCATGATACTAAATCAAAATATTTCTTCATATTAATCAATGTCTTGCAGCTTGCTATAGCCCAGACGCCTGGTCAGGTACAGGGCCTTGCCATCGACGGCATTCAGCAGTGGGGATTCAGTGCATCATGGCAAGAGCCACTGGACGGCAACACCCCAGTGCGTTACGATGTAACCATTGAGTCGACAAACCCTGTTAGAGAGGCTTATGAGATCAGTTTCGAACCGGCTGCTGATGAAGTGTACGAGGTGGGCCATCTCTACGATGATAGCACTTACAGTTTCAGCGTGGTAGCTGTTAACTCGGACGGCCAGGCGGGAGAAGCAGTTAATGAGAGTAATATTGTTATTCCACGTAAGTATTAATACTTCACAGGCGAGACAAATACATGTAGGCTGGAGCAAAGGGTGACTCCTAGAGAACACAAAACTGTTTTTTCAGAATATTTTCATACTTATGTGACACATATAAACGCTTTGAAATTTTTGTTTGAACATTTTGAAATCAATGTATTTCACTCCCAAAAAGGTTGGATTCAAGCCCCCATATAAGTTGCAAAGAGGCCCTTTGAATGCCGGCTTCTTTATGATGAGGCGCAGGTGTACAAGAAGCCGTTCTGAATGGGAGAGGGGGTATGGGGCAGGGGAAACATCCAAGAGGGCCTGCCTGTCACAAAATGTTGATGGCATATGCAATTATGCAGGCATTTTGGGGGGTATGGGAGGGTTGCAAATTAATTTTTATTTCAAATTAACTTGAAAGTAAGGGAGAAAAGCGATTGAGAATATCATGGGGGCCCTTTTGCATCTTTGAAGGGTTTGGGGCACCATTTTGGTGAATTTTTCAGATTTTTAGCTAAGAAGTGGAACTTTCACAATTTTTGGAGGAAGTGGGGGTGAGGTGGAGGTAACAATGGCAACTACCCCTCCCCTATTATTAACACTGGGTATTCTGGTGATGACCCCCACATGACCCTGACCAAAATATTTCAAGTAAAAAAAATATAAACAAAACCACTCTCAGAAGCAGAATATCATTTACATTGTGATTATACAGTGCGTATCAAAAAAAAGTTTACACTTTGAAAAAGCCCTGGGAATTCAAAAATATACAACATGTGGGTAATTTTTTCACATATAATCTTGGGTTTGGGTCTCATCTATCCAATGAAAGTAAAAGTTTTGACAGAATGTTACACTTGAGTGAGCACTGTCCATTTTTGTAAAGCTCGCAGAAATCTGTTTGCGCAGAAATGCTTGTTTTCACGTTGTATCAAGGGGAAAGGGCGAAATCAAACTTACCCTGCCAACATTAAAGCATTTTGTAACGATCTTGCCACCCAAATTGAAATTTCAACATTTAGTAAACACAACATTACCCATTTTGTGCCAGCTGGATCTGAGGACATACCGGTAACTGAATCTGAACGAAAGTTTATATCAGACATCTCCAGCATTTTTTCACTTAGTTTTTATCATTTAAAGTGGGTTTACATTTCATTTTTGTCTCACCTGCATAGCAGAGTGAGACTATAGGCGCCGCTTTTCCGACGGCGGCGGCGGCGTCAACACCAAATCTTAACCTGAGGTTTTTGAAATGACAGCATAACTTAGAAAGTATATGGACCTAGTTCATGAAACTTGGCCATAATGTTAATCAAGTATTACTGAACATCCTGCCTGAGTTTCATGTCACATGACCAAGGTCAAAGGTCATTTAGGGTCAATGAACTTAGACCATGTTGGGGGAATCAACATCAAAATCTTAACCTAAGGTTAAGTTTTTGAAATGTCATCATAACTTAGAAAATATGTGAACCTAGTTCATGAAACTTATACATAAGGTTAATCAAGTATCACTGAACATCCTGTATGAGTTTCACGTCACATGACCAAGGTCAAAGGTCATTTAGGGTCAATGAACTTTGGCTGAATTGGGGGTATCTGTTGAATTACCATCATAACTTTGAAAGTTTATGGATCTTATTCATGAAACTTGGACATAATAGTAATCAAGTATTACTGAACATTCTGTGCAAGTTTCAGGTCACATGATCAAGGTCAAAGGTCATTTAGGGTCAATGAACTTTGGCCAAATTGGGGGTATTTGTTGAATTACAGCCATAACTTTGAAAGTGTGTTGGTCTAGTTTATAAAACTTGGACATAAGAGTAATCAAGTATCACTGAACATCCTGTGCACATTTTAGGTCACATGACCAAGGTCAAAGGTCAATAAACTTTGGCCATAATGGGGGTATCTGTTGAATTACCATCATAACTTTGAAAGTTGATGGATCTGACTCTTGAAACTTGGACATAAGACTAATCAAGTACATCACTGAACATCCTGTGCGAGTTACAGGTCACATGATCAAGGTCAAAGGTCATGTAAGGTCAAAGGACTTTGGCCACTTTGGGGGTATTTGTTGAATTGCCATCATATCTCTATAAGTGTATTGGTCTAGTTCATAAAACGTGGAAATAAGAGTAACCAAGTATCACTGAACATCTTGTGCGAGTTATAGTAGTTTTCAAAATCAGCACTGCTGCTATATTGAATCGCGTGATGCAGGTGAGACGGCCAGAGGCATTCCACTTGTTCATTTAATACTTGTTTCTCCACACTTCTCCCCAAGCTTAACAATGATTAACAAAATGAAAATCAAGCCTAAGCCATTTAATGTAAATCACAGTTCAGTGTAAAGCAAATATCGTCTCGATGGCCTCGGTGTGTAGGGGAGTAGGGTGGGGCGCAATGCACTCTTCAAAGTTTTTGGGCAAGGAAACAAGTTTGAAAAGGTAAAAGATATATCTTAAAATCAATTTTACTACCTAAATTCCACGTTTTCTTCATGATTACGGTCTACTTTTATTTGCATAACTATTTCAAAGTTCTGCGCAAATCACTGTTCACTAACTTTTCAAAAGTAAGTGCTGCTCACTCAAGCGGAAATATTTTTCGACAATTATATTGTCATTTGCTTTAATGGATCTGTACCAAGGTTAAAATGTGGAAAAATATTTAGGATATTACAAATGTATAATTTTACAGAATTTTTTTCAAAGTGTAAACTTTTTTATACGCACTGTAGAATATTTTTATTTTCCTACGAAAGAAAATATCAATCTATTCATCTGAACTTTATGCTATCATTGAAATTGAGAACAGTGTCACGTCCGATCCGGTAAGCTCTGTCAGCTCGTGAAATACGATAACATCAATTGTGCATCGGCACTAAGTGGCAAAGATGATTTCCCCGCTAATTCAGATGATCTGAAGAAGTATTCCGGATGATACGTGAAACTGTTCTCCATTTCAATGATATTAATACCTCAGTCACATTTCATTCATTTTTTATTCAAACCACCTTTATGTAGCTGGTACAAAAAATGTTGAAATGGCCACCCTAGGAGAAACATGACTGCAGCATAATCAGATTTATTTTCGCTTTCGCAAGTCAACTTTCTTCCTGGATGAATCAAAACGTACATTAGCTTAATCTTATTTTTGTTATTGACTCTTTTTAGCATGCCGCATTTGCCTCGATATGGCTGGACTTAACTTTTTCAGCTTCAACATTGAACCCACGTTCAGTGATCCTATTGGTTTCGTTGGACGATCGGTGGATGCGACATCAAGCACCGTCTATCCTGCCAGAAACCTCGCCGGTGGTATTTCTTCATTATTTTACTTTCAGTCAAGCTCTCCACTTATACCTGGTGTCCTCTATGAATTTGAAGTACGCAGCGAGAGCGATTATGCACTTCTTGCAGCATCACGATATAGAACAAGTGAGTAAAAACTTTTTAAGCATTTGCTTGGGTTTTCCTTTGGAGCAGCTTGAGCGTTTGCTTGATCAGGGCATTCGCGTTTTATAATCATGTTTATGCACCTGGGAGAGAACTCCAAGGTGTACAGTAGCCTACATGAACATGTTTTTTTTCCTAGTAAGTGCAAAACTGAATGCAAAGTATGTAAATTCATTATAATAATAAATAATGTAGGATTTGTATAGCGCACGTATCCACCTTGCTAGGTGCTCAAGGCGCACCTATATTAATTAGAAACAAGTTAAAGGAATAGTTCTGACACCACGTCTAAAGGCCACCGCACACCTGACGACTGTTCGCGATCCGATTTTGGAACAAATCGCACTTTGCTCATTTTCTGAAAATGTGAGTAGAGCATATCATTTTATTTGAGGTTAAAATTAATTGAAAGAATACTAATACAACCATTTTGAAAGATTGCAAGCCTTTATTTTGGAGTAAAGGCCAAATTAGTTTCAAATCGTAGCCAATCGTACGACTGCTATGACGTCATTACGACTAGATATTAAATTTGCTTTTATTCTAAGAAGGATGATAGCATAGTCACAGATTTGAACATAGGTATTCGTACAATGATTTAGAACATTACACAGTAAGATATTCCAAGTCTCAATATTAGCATCAAATTCTATTACGTTTTATTCCAAAATTGAGTCACAGACCATTCGTAAGGTGTGCGGTCGCCTTTAGGAAAAGAAAAGATATTAAATGAGAGAAGCGGTATTTTACACTGGCACACCTCTGCCTTCGAGTCCTGCCTTTGTTCTGTGAGTCGTGTTCGCAACAGCGTGACGTCGCTATTGTTCAAACCGCTAGCGATTGCTATCTGAGAGCAAGGAAAGGGTTTGAGCACAAGCAAAGGGTTATGCATATGAAATAAAGAAGTTGCTTTAGGCATGATCTTTTGCTTGGCTAGCAATTGCAAAATTATAGCAAATTAAATAGCAATTTAAAAGCATTGAACGACCGACTGTTTTTTAAATTTACATTGAGGTTGTTCCACCCAGCATATCCCATGAATTCAAAAGTCTGACTGGCCGCGCAATTATTCAAATCTATGGTACTACTGAGAGAGCTATTCATGCGGAATCGTGTTTTCAATTTCATGACTTGGCCTGGAGAAGATACATTTCAGATAATCAGGTGCAAGATCATTCAGGCACTTAAATACTTGGATCATTCTATGTTGATTCCATCGAATGGGCAGTTCTTGCCACTTTAGTTCTCTAAACATATAAACTATGTGAGTTTGTGGATGTGCACCCAGAATCATTCTAGCCATTCTATTGTGTAACTTTTCCAATCTATCGAGATTTGTCGATGAGGCATTTGACCATGCAATAAGCTAGAATTGGCCATGATTAAGGAACAACATAACATCTTCAAAATTCAATTTTGTAAAACTGGTTTTGCAGATCGTTTTAAAAATCCTATTCTTTGAGATACTTTACTGGCTGTGTAATCGATGTGCTCTTTCCATACTAAATGTTCATCAAGCATGACACCAAGATATTTGGAAAGCTCTGTCGATGTGCTGATTGGAGAGCATTAAATACAGATTAGAAAATTCTTTAAGCTTTTGTCGAGTGCCTAGTAAAATAGATTTAAGTTCAGTGTCAGCTTATTATTGGTAAACCTTTTGTCTGCTACCTGTAGACCAACTTGCATATCATTTTGTAATTCATCAACATTTTTTGCTCTAAAAAGCAAGACAGTATCATCAGCATACAAATGTACTTTGCGTTTGAGATCAGTAAAAGCCAATGGAAGATTATTGATGTAAATTACAAACATTAACGGCCCTAATAATAGCAGTGCTTTGTATCCTCAGGCAGAAAGCGCCATATAAACCCAGCTATTATTACTATTATTGTTATACCTTTTGAATATTCATAGTACAGTATCATTGCATTTTAACATTATTATAATTAGTATTCATTCCCTTCCATGTTTTAAGCTCCGAACCCTGTAAGGAACCTTCAGGTGGTCATCGCTGGACTAAGCGTGACCATAGAGTATGAACAGCCGACACAAATACGTGAAAATAGCTTTGGGTACAGGATCTCTTACAATGACACTCAGGGCAACCCATTAGAGCGCCTTGTGGCGACGGAAGACACGTCCGTCGAAATTACCGGTTTGGAAGTGGGGGTTTTGTACAGTTTTGAAGTGCAGTCGTACAGTGGAGAGTTTGGTGACCGGACGTACTCCACCAGTGAATCACGAGACATAAGCATTGGTAAGTACTGTAGCTATCGGCTAAATCCTATATCAGTGTTTGGTTTTGAACTCTTATTTGCATATATACACTATGCTAGTCGTCACCCTTAAAGGTGTACTGCAGACTAATTATAATCATGTAATGATAAATAGAGTGAAATTCGCTCTTTAAAATGATAAAATTTCGTCAAAATCTGATTACAAATACCACAGTTAAACAATATTTTGTGAGAACACTCATGCTAGTAAAGAGTCACATAAAAACAAAACAAAAATCGCCAAAAATAAGAGTCTCTAAACATTAAAATTCTAATGTTGGAGAGAGCACTTATCTTGATACATCTTGATACGTGACACGTATCTTAAAATTGCTCGGGTCAGGGAGACTCGGAGACAGGTCACCGCGCAAAGAATTTTTCTGTGTTATTGTCTTCGGTATAGCCCTTCAAGTGGATAAATAGCATAGATAAAAGGGATGTAATCCAGTTATCTCGTAAATAAGAAAATAACAGTAAGTATTTTCATGGCTGATGATACAATTTTCGCACTTTCCCTTTTTTAATGTAATTCTATTTTATTCTTATTATACACACACAACACACACCCATCTCCCCTTCCACAGACACGCACACATGTATATATTCAAAACCAGGTAGAATAAAATGTTGAATAACGTCTGTTTTATACGCATATTTTCTCTATACAGTCATTGCTTCCAGAGAAGTCTTTATAGAAGACGAAAGCTCAAGCACTTATTCTGAGTATCCTGTGTCATTCATCGATTTGAATCCTTTGACACTATGTTTATTAGTTTCATCTCAAGAGTGTCTGGTGCAAGTAAACTTATGATATCTATGTATATATATATATATATATATTTATAATATGTTTATATGGTTGTTCTATCATTCATATAGTTGCTCTGACCCTTCAAGAGCAAGGAACAACATCGTTGACTGTCGGTTGGACTCAGACTGTTGGAGACGTCAGTCGTCTGGACGTGTTCGGCATTTTTGGTGGTTCCAACAGCACTTTGGCTCAGACTCTCTTTCCAGATGCAACAGTGGCTACGATTGGGTCCCTATCGCCCGGTGAGGTGTATAGGGTCACGCTGTACATTTCAAATGCCGATGGAGGAGAAGACGTGGTAGCAAGTGAAGTGTTCCAAACAAGTAAGAATGAATAAAGGCTTGCCGAGTCTCCCCGATTGCCAGGGAGACTCCCTGAATATTTGCTGATTTTCGAGTGAAGAACTGCAGAGGGTTAATGTCTCCCCAATTCATACATTCATTTCTTTCATTGGATAGTGCGAAATTGATAAAGATCTCCCGTCTCAGTAAATTATCCCTGAAAGGTCATATCGTGTAACTCTGATATGTCATCATAAGCATCAAACCATAATTGACTATTCATTTTTGTTTTCAATATCGCATAATATTGATAATATTGAAACATCGCCCAGGACTAGTTGGGTGATTTCAAGTTCAGTGTTGACCTTTTTGTGTTGGTGTTTTACACGGGTATAACACCGATCATAAAGTGAAGATGGTCCTGGAAAGTTACTCACTAGATGTTGAGCTCTCAATATTGTGATCTGGATTATTTGTGTAAACTCAGAATAGGTTTAGGAGCTATAGGAAACGCAGTCCAAATTATACTTCCAACACCAACGCCGCACTTGAAATCACCCATTGTCATGTTGATTTACTCGCAGCTCCGGATACGGTGACCAACATCGTAGGTGTGATCATGGACACCAGTATAAGTCTAACCTGGAATTCTGCTGCAGGTCGGGCTGATTACTACCTCGTCAGCTACGACCCTCCGTATGGGTCAACGGACATGCTCTCAGAAGTGGTAGGTAACACCTTTCAAATTGAAGGACTTGATCCTGGGATACAGTATGATGTGGGCATTGTCACTGCAGCCGGAGAGGGACGGAGCGCTGAAGCAGTTGAGATGTTCATGACAGGTGAGTGGCAGTATCCTGTTTTATTTTTGTCTCACCCTTACCAAAGGTTAAATTGCTATAAATTCGTCTACTGCCAACTCGTCCACTCACCACATGGTTTACTTTAATTTTTAATGCCATTCCGTCCATCAACATTTCGTCTAACAACCATTTGGTCCATTAAACATTTGGTCCAATCTATAGTCCAAATCATCACTTTGTCTAATCACCATTTTGTCTCTGATCATTTCGTCTCATAACCAGTTTGTCAAATATCTATTTCATTTTCATTCATTTTGCACCATTTAACACTTAGTCCAATTAGACCAAATGGTATATGGACTAAATGGCTATTGGACCAACTGGTTATTAGACTGAATGGCATTAGACTAAATGAAAGTAGACCATGTGGTGAGTGGACGAATTGATGGTAGACCAAATGATAGCAGATGCGGTTGGCAATTGGATGAATTGGCATTAGGTGAATTAGAAATAAACCGGGCAAAAGCATGAGTCATCAACGTCAAATCTCACCCAAGGTTGAGCTTGAGATAGTGATAGGATGGCACACAGTTTATGACATTTTCTCTCACAACGATTGCTCAACTCCCAGATACCAATTGTATGACTAAAACTTCAACCCTAGAACAACTTCAACGCTATGCCCTACTCTACACATAATCCTAAACCAAACATAAAACCCTATTGCAACCTTAACCCTTTAATACCCTTCTGTATATCTTTAAAAAGTAAAGCCCGGAGCAAATGTTGCAAGAGCAAATGTGTCACCAACCAGATTTCATAAATGATATTAAAAACTAAATTAATAATTCATGGGGGAGGTTGGAAGTAAAAGTTACTAGCATTCTAGCTTGGCTCCTATCTGACCATGGGGGTGTTTCACAAAGGTCTAAGTATGACTTAAGTTGCACTTTAAATGCCGACGCGTACATGATTAGCAATGCGCGATCTTATTGATAGATACGCAGTAGTACGCAACAAGATCTGACCAATGTGGTCAAGCCTTTCATACCGTATTCAACTCTGTATTAAAGTGCGACCCCCCCTGGCTCCATAGGAGTGGCATTGCCCTCTCCCCCTTTATGGCCTGGAATTATGTCATTGTATGTTGAAAAGTTGAAGAACAAAAGAGAGAATGTTTGATATTTCAATGTCACAAAGACAATTCTGCTGCTATATTGTATTACATAATGCAGGTGAGGCTGTCAGGGCAGTTCACGTTTTTTTATTTGATTTTATTGTTTTCTGTCTGCCTTCTCAGAATTTTGCATTGGAGGCATGTGTTAATATTGACGTTGACAATGAAATTCTCATCGATTTTTACATTGAATTTCATGTTCACTTTCACATTCATAATTACATTCACATTAACTTGACATTCACTTTCACATTAACATTCAAAATCACTTTTCATTTGCATTCATATTCAGTTTCTCATCAACATTCAAATTCACTTTTACATTTACATTCATATTCAGTTTCACATTGGCATTTAATTTGACTTACATGTACATTTACATTCTTATTCAGTTCCACATTGGCATTTAAATTGACTTACATTTACATTCATATTCAGTTTTACATTGGCATTTGAATTCACTTTTACATTTGCATTCATATTCAATTTCACATTGACATTCAAATTCACTTTTCATTTGCATTCATATTCAGTTTCTCATCAACATTCAAATTCACTTTTACATTTACATTCATATTCAGTTTCACATTGGCATTTAATTTGACTTAAATTTACATTCTTATTCAGTTTCACATTCAATTTGGCATTTAAATTGACTTACATTTACATTCATATTCAGTTTTACATTGGCATTTGAATTCACTTTTACATTTGCATTCATATTCAATTTCACATTGACATTCAAATTCACTTTTGCATTTACATTCATATTCAGTTTCTCATTGACATTCAAATTCACATTTACATTCATATTCAGTTTCACATTGGCATTTCAATTTACTTACATTTACATTCATATTCAGTTTTACATTGGCATTTGAATTCACTTTCACATTCGCATTCATATTCAATTTCACATTGACATTCGAATTCACTTTTGCATTTACATTCATATTCAGTTTCTAATTGACATTCAAATTCACATTTACATTCATATTCAGTTTCACATTGGCATTTAAATTTACTTACATTTACATTCATATTTAGTTTTACATTGGCATTTGAATTCACTTTTACATTTGCATTCATATTCAGTTTTACATTGGCATTTGAATTCACTTTTACATTTGCATTCATATTCAGTTTCACATTGACATTCAAATTCACTTTTACATTGATGTTGACATTCATTTTACATTGACATTGAAATTGATATATATTCACTTCCACATTCACATAATTGACATTGACATTGACACTCACTTCTGTGTTCTCATTTTCATTTAACTTCTTTAATAACATTCTCACATTGACATTCACTTTACATTTACATTTTCATTCATATTGTCATTGACTTTGACATTTGCACTTTGACATTGACAATGACCTAGACATTTGCTTCTATATGTACATTTTCATTTTCATTCATATAGACACTGACATTCAAGCATTGACATTCTCTTTCACATTCACATTTTCATTTATATTGACATTCACTTTTACATTTGCATTCACTCGACATTCACTTTCATATTGACATTCATTTTCACTTGATATTTACATTCATTCTACATTAACTTTACTTGACAATCAAATTAATTTTCACACTTCATATTCATTTTACATGTGCATTATATTTGACTTTCTCATCGACTTTCACATTGACTTTGACATTTACATTCACACATGTACACTCATATTCACTTCCACATTGGCATTAACATTCATGGTCACACACATTTATGCTCACATGTACATTCACATTTAGTTTTTTATTGACGTGTAATTTTACACATTTTCACATTTCAATGTAATCAACAATGACATTAAAACATTCAAATTAATACATCGCACAGATACAATTGTATGGAGGTATTTTTCCATTTCACAAGTGGATGAGTGTTTGCAACAGATTGGTGGAAGAAACAAACTCTTCAAAAGTGCTATCATTTCTTACATAAAAGGTGCTACAAAGTACATGTAAGTGAACCCCACCAAAAAATGAACATGTTTAAAAGTGTTCAAGTTCTGCCATGTTATAGATACATAATTATGAGGTCAGGTGATAAAAAAATTACATTCAATAAAGTTTGTTTCTCAGGGCTTGCCCGACATTGTATGGTTGTTGTCTCTATTCAACACTTGGCATGAAAGAGTGCTTTTTGTGGTGCGGTTCACTAACTTTCGAGCATCCACTGTACATGTGTATTAGTCTCGTATTGATTGTTACATGTTTTTTTTATAAACAATGATTTTGTCCTCCAGCTGTCGGAGATCCTGATATGATCTTACTGAAGGAGATAACAGCGACATCCTTTGCCGTGACCTGGAGCCCCCGAGCTGGTGCTTCCAGCTACACCATCTCCATTTCCCCGGATGAGGGAAACCCAACGTTCCCTATTTCGAGTGGGGAGCGGCTGTTCGCAGAGTTCACCGGGCTCTCCGAGGGCACCGTCTACACCGTCACGTTAGTGATAGATTCCATACCACCCGTGAATCCTCTAGAAGATGAATTCAAAACAAGTAAGTTATTTACATGTAGATGCTTGAACGTTTGCATGGAAATATGAGCAATCGCGGAAAAGGTTTACGGTCCTTGAGGGACTGAGAAAAGAAGAGTGGATAGAATTGGAGGTGAATTGGAAAGGCGAGAAAGTGGAAGTTTGAAAGTAGAGTATTCTTTTCGTCTTCAGTCAACCTGCCCGATATGTCGAGTCTACTCTCCTGCTCCTGCTACTACTCTCTTCGCCGACTCAAGCCAGCCTTCTCTCACCTCAAGCCTTCTACTCAAGCCTGCCTAATACTCAGCATCCCACTCCTGGTTTACAGTCCTTTTTTAAGAAATATTCTACTTTTGAACCTCCACTCTCTCGCCTTTCCAGTTCACCTCCAAATCTATCCACTTTTCTTATCTCAGTCCCTCCAGGACTTTACACATGGTGTACCATAATTCTCTTCCACTCTTTCCCTTGTTTCACTCTCTCTCTATAATTCTCTTTTGCACAATGTGGGGGCGTCATGGTCTAACAAGTGAGTTATTCTCTTCCTCTCACTGCACCTTCATTCCCCCTTCTCTCTTTCCCTTTCCCTTTATTTCATTCTCTCTATAACTCTCTCTCGTACTCCATGGGTCATTATTATCTAGTGGTTACGACTCTCGTCTTTTGGACGTGGGATTGAATCCCAGTCATGGTGTGTTTTCCTTCAGCAAGAAATTTACAGACGTTGTGCTGCACTCAATTCCGGGGATATGATAATGATAATAATAATATATAGCATTTATGAGGCGCCGATCTATCTAGTTGCCTATTCAGTGGCGCACTATATATTACCCCGGCTGTAGCTCCAGCTGCTAAAGGTGCTTGGTGCATTCAAGGAATTAATCCTGCCGGGTACCCATTCACCTCACCTGGGTCGAATGCGATTATGAGTCCAATGCTCTATCCACTGGACCACACGACCTGTATATAATTCAAAGTACTGATTGACTAAGTATACTTAGCACTTTACTGTACTTGGCAAAGCAAAATGCTTATATTCGGATTCACTTCACTTCAAAGTATTTTACTTTTTTCATCACGCCATCTCTAAGCAAATACTTACTAATAACCATTGTGACGTCATAAAGCCTAAGCCAAATGTACGCAACATGATTGAGTTTGCCTGTGTGCATTTTGCAAACTGCATGCTAACCAGGGGCCTGTCTTACAAAGAGTTACGACTGATCCAATCAATCATAACTATAATGGAAATCCATCAGTGTCATAATTTTTTCTACAGGAAATTTGCACAATGTCCTTTGTAAACAAAGAGAAGCACAGTGAATTTTCAATACATGAATATACATCATAGTTAGAAAATATTTTGAACATACATGCATAATTGATGTTACTGGCTGTCCATAGTTGTGACTGATAGGATCTGTCGCAACTCTTTGTAAGACGGGGCCCATAAGTAAGCCAGGTAGGGGCCTACTTAGTCGTATGGTAAGCAAAATACTCTATAGAAAAAAAATGGCAATTGAATAGAGAAGGTGGTGAAGCAATTTACTTTAGTAGAATACCGAGTAAAATACTTAAATTCTCACTTCAGTATGGAATGGAATAAAGGCCATGATCAACATGTACATGTACAGTATGTCATATCCCATGTATTCATGCTAGGGGAATAATATTTCATTTATTTTTATTTTGTAGATCCCTCCATTCCAGGCACTATATCAATAACCAACCGTCTTCCACGAAGTGCTACCTTATCGTGGGGAGCTTCAGCAGGTGCTGATGAATACTCTGTCACAGTTTGTAAGTACTCTGTCTTCCAGTTCCTCTTTAAAGTTCAAGTCTACCCTAGAAAAATGTTTGAATCGAGAGGAAAGTCAAACAAGCATCCACTGAATATCTCATCAAAATAAGATGAGAAATAACAAAGTTATCTGAAAGTTTCGCCTATTTTTTCCCAAGATAGTTAAATGCACAAATGATGACACTCACTGTCTCTTTACTTTCCTACTGTATGAATTATCCAATATTGCAATTTGAATCTTTAATTAGCAGGGAGACGTGTTGTACAGTAACATATATTAAACTGTGAAATAATTATGATTTCATGTAATAAATAGGAAAATGGAAAGGGGGGACATGACATCATTAGCCCATCTATTGTATACTCATGATGACCTGCATATAACTTTTAAAAGAAATATTGTGGGACTTCAGCTTTCGATGAGTTTCATTGTATTTTAACAGATTTTTGTTTTGGTTGAAATTTTCAACATTTCTTGTTGAATTTTACTCTTTTATTTTGACGTCTTTGAAGCAGATTTGAACCAGAAGTCGTGTTTAGCACCATTTACTCATCTCTTGCCAGGGCCCTATTAAAGGGATAGTCCAAGCTGGAGATATTTATATCTCAATAAATAGAGTAAAATTCGCAGAGCAAAATGCTGAAAATTTTGTCAAAATCGGATAACAAATAACAAAGTTATTGAATTTTAAAGATTTGCATTATTTCCGTGAAATAGTTCTTGGCATGTCTTGGTGAATATTCATTAGGTGGACTGATGATGTCATATCCCCACTTGTTCTTTTGTATTTCTTTGTGTGAAATTAGGTTTATTCAAAAATTTTCTACCAAGATCTAAAACAATTGGATTGACAACTGATTAAGTGCATTAGTTATTTATTATTTCATCATAATGGAGACACATCATTTACACATGTATAAACAAATGAATCAATCGTGATTTCATGTAATAACATAAGAAAAAGGAAAGTGGGGATATGACATCATAAGCCCACCCAATGAATATTCATGAAGATGTGCATATCACTATTTTCGCAAAATATTGGTAAACTTTGAAGTTCAATAACTTTGTTATTTGTTGTCCGATCTTGATGAAATTTTCAGCATTTTGCTCAGTGAATTTTACTCTATTTATTTAGATATAAACATTTTCAGCCCGGACCATCCCTTTAAAGCTATAATTGAATATTCTGAGCAGTGTAATCTTGTTGGAAAGATAACACACTAATCCATCAATTCAACTCATACCGCAATAAACCAAAACAAATACTTTTCCTGTCAAAACGTGTTAGTTTCTCACGGAAATAAAGTAAGAGGCCAATTTACCCTGTGTATTAATTTTTTTATCAAAGGGTATATTTTAAGGCAAGCTATGCATCACACACAGTCAATGCGAGACCACATGCAAGGTTGGTCAATAAGCTCTCTCTTGAAGATGCTTTATTAAATACAAATAGCGAATAGGCATGAAATTTCAAGGTGAATAGAGTGCCTCTTTCACCAAATGGGAAATGTCTCACCACTGCACAAATAAGAATATTTGATATTTGTGTTGAACAACGCCTCGGAAGTAAGCAAAAAAATTTGTTTTTCCTACTTAAATCTATGAAAATGAGGGAGAAAATTTTTAAATCGAAAGGAAAATCCTTCCAGACGTGCATCTAATCTGCAGTGGCAATGCATTTTTCAGCTAGTAATCCCGGCCCTATGCGTATTGCACCTGCATTTACTTTATAGCGCATGCAATGCGTTGAATCATATTTTCATAGTGACATCACCTTTTTCTGACCCTTGCAACGGTACATTATGGATAATAATAATAATGATATGTAATATTTATATAGCGCTTAATACAAATGTTTCTAAGCATTGCATACTATTACCCATGGATGGTAAGTGTGGTAAATGTTTGACATTCAGCCTCTTATTTGCTCACGTACAACAAGCTAAGTAAGCGTTCTACAATTCTCACTGTTGCATTCTATTATTTGTCCCCGAAGCTTCGGGCGAAGACGTCATCTTCGCAATGCAAGTAGCTGCATTGTCGGTTGACCTAATGGACTTGGAGCCTGAGACAAGTTACTCGGTTGTGGTAGTTGCCGAATCAGTGCAACAGGGCTTCATCAGCCGGAGCGGAGAACAGACAACAACATTTGAGACAGGTAAGTTATACCATGGTTCTTCTTAACGCAAGTCTAATTATTCCACATCTTAATAATTAGCATGATTTTTTTTTGTTAATACATTCATTCTGTGTACTTTGAAACATCCTCATATAGTGCCCTTCAAATGTTGTTTATTTATTACTGTTAATTTTGTTAATTATACTGCCCTCAGATGTACTTTATAAAGAGTTTCTTATTTTCAGGTGGTACTTTTCTCAACCTACTTCCTCAATCTGCAACATTGGATAAGCTTTAACATTACGATGAGTGGGGATTCCCAGGGCTCCTTTTTTTAGTTTCCAGGGCTAAATTGTCCTCAGTCCCCCCCAATGTAATTTTACCTGGTCAAAAAGTACTCCCTACAGTTATGTCTGTAGGGAGTGTTTGTGAAGGCTGTCAGCACTGACTAAATTTCCAGCTCTGATTGTATTCCTGTCCTTTTGTTTCAGCTGCGGCCGTCGTGTCGTTGGGTGCAGTGACCACCACCTCAGTGCTGATCTTGCAAACGTCGCCCACGTATGTGATCGAATACACCTCCGGAGATGGGCAGATACTCACGGTAACCCCTGGGGATGGTGATCAAACGGATCTGACCGGTCTGACCCCTGGTCAAGAGTACACGATCACCATCAAACAGGAATCTGTCACCACCGATCAGCTGACATTCTTTACTAGTAAGTCAGAATATTTTCTCTTCATGATGGCGGGGGTCTAAAGCTGCGCACTCTGTTTACAAACGATAAAAGCTAGCCAGGACAATTTGAATATTTGAACAGATTCTTCGGTCTAATTTGCTGTAAAAATGTCAAAGATCATTACTCAAGAGGAAAATATCAAAGAACTCAATAAAACAAATATCCTGCTGTGTTTTCTGAAGACCTTTTGATTTTGCCACCGGATCTGGTTGCAATCGGACTCGGGCTGACTCCTGGCCAGTGATTAACAGATGTAACATGGGTCTTTATAGACTCCATACTAACACCCCCTAACACAAAAAAGAAGGTAGAAAGCACTGACACCAGGGCCAAGTTAAATTCAAAGCCATGGCCATGGGCCTGTTGAATGCCGTAATCCCCCTCTCATGTTGCCTCTTGCATTGTGTCTGCCCTTTTAAAATTTACTCGTAACGGATACATAAAAATGTGCTCATTATAAAAAGGGACCCTTCAAATACCAACATTGACGGCCTATTTCAATCTTTACCAACAGTTAACAGTACAGGGAGAGTGTAAATTTTCACAATACGAGCTTCCAGGCAAAATTTCATCGAAAAACATTTGCTGCTGCTAATGCTACATGTATGATATATTGCTGGTTAAACCAGCATGCTATTGCATTGGTGTCTCTCTGTAAAAAGAAATTTTGCTCTTTCAAAGGAAATTAGGCTTTTGTTCCTTGCTTCCATGTGATGTAGGAGCAAGGGCCTGTTTCATAAAACTTCTTATAATAACAAATTAACAATAGCAGTTAAAAGCTACTAAAATCCTTCAATGTGATTGGCTGATAGTAAACTTGTTATAGAAATTGTGCATTTGTTATTATAGCAAGTCTTGTTATGAAACCGGCTCCAGAAATGACTTTTCAATCTTTACCAAATATTTGCAGAGCCGATGGTACCTGGGGAGTTCAACCTCACCTTGGGCGACCCTGCTACGAGCAGCTTCTCAATGATCTACTCTGCCCCTACCGCCGGATTGTATGATGGATATACCATCAGCTACTCTGGTGCATCAGTGGGAGATGACGGAAGGGAATCCTCTCCTATCTTAGTTGATTCGTCATCAACTGAAACAACTATCACAGGACTCACGCCCGGTACCGTGTATACTGCAACGATAAATTCCTTTGTGAATGGCGGAAACACCATCAGTGGCTTTGTCACACAGACTATTACAACAGGTGACTATTTATCTTTTCCTAGCATTTTCTTCTCTTCCGATGTTTTTTCTTCTTTTTTCTTCTATTTCTTTTTCTCATCTTCTTCTGTTTTTTACTTTAAAATTTTCTTTTGTATTTCTTCTACTTCTTTTTGCCTTTTATTCTTCAACTACTTCTTTTTATTCTTTTTTTCTCCTTTTTCTCCCTCTTTATCTTCATTTTCTTCTTCTAATTTTTTTCCCTTTCCTCTGATTCTTCTACATAATATTTCTTCCTCTGGGCTCTGTAACACAAAGGTTTGCGATGAATTGCAAGTATGAAAGAACTGAACCCACCGGGTCCCAGACAGTATTTTGAAAAGATTGTGCGTGCAATGACGATCTTGATTGGTCATTGGTATTCAGCGTTTGATTGCAAACCTTTGTTTTATGGAGCTCTGATCTACTACTACTTTATATTTTTTGTTCTCCTTCTCTTTCCCCTTCTTCTCCCTTTTTGTTCCTCTTCTTATTCTCCATCTTCTTTATCTTGATGATCATCATCATCTAATAATTATTATTACCATTATTCTCTTCCTTCTGCTAATAATTCTTTCTTCTTTTTTGTTCCCAAATTTTCGTCTGTACATCAATACTATCCACAAAGAAATTTCTAAAAAGTTTATGAAAATTAAAAAAAATGTCCATGCATTGCATGAATCTCTCATTACGTCATCACTATAAATAGGATTTCAGGCCACTAACAGGCCAATATCTAACTTTGGGGTTGACATTGCAGACGCAGGCAGCGCACAGTGCTATTATTCTCATGCGTCACAAAGGAAAATTATGGCAAAAGCGGAGGAAGAATTCACCCAAAATTTTGCAAAGAAATATGTTTGCGGGTAATTTCTCTCCCATTTCATGGACCCTGGTTGACAGCCTATGCAAGCCAGGCGACCCGAGTAATCGCATGCATGTACGTGTACATGTAGTACGTGTCACCGCTACCAGAAGAGCAAAGTTTTCATTTCAAAGAAATCGATGAACACGTCCCACTGCGAACTGAAGACCAGCACAGGATGAGCGTGTCTTTGCCTAGGTTCGGGCCTTTCCACTCTTTCCTCTTCGTCACAGTTTTGGCCTGTCCGCTGCAACTGATAGGTGGCGCACCATGTCGTGAATCCACCGTATTGTTTTATTTGAAATGTGAGGGCATGTGAAGAGCAGGGATTTGCCGGAGACAAATTCCTCACAATTTTCTTCCAATGATATGAAAGTCATTTTGTAAAAGTAAAGGATTCTTTCCATCATAACCACAGTATTCATTCATCTTTCATTTTCTATTTCATGCAGAAACGGGAGATGATGCGAGTTTCTACGTCTTTTCCAAAACAACCGACACTATCATCATCAAGTTTGCACCGATCGGGACCGGCTATTCTGCGGTAGCCACGGAGCGAAACGGACAAGGACCGGTGCCCACCGTCGAAGAAGCAGTTGGCAAGTTCACCATCAGTGGTTTGAGACCGGGCAGTATTTATAGTA